>NW_026968332.1:0-103175 GCF_028390025.1 Pseudophryne corroboree
CAAGCCCCTGAAGCATTCAAGCTGATTTCTTGCAGCAGCTTGGCACTGTAACAGCTCCAGAGCTGCTCTGTAAGGCAAGTAAAAGGGTGTGGGCCCTGCAGCACTACCTGTAGTTTGCATTGTGCATCGGAAGGCACAAAGTAAGCAGACAGGAGGAGAAGTCAGGATAGTGCACAAGGGTATAGAAGGGAGGGGCTCAAGAAAAAAGAAGTGGAAACAGACAGCAAACTAGGCTGGAGAGAGACCTGAGACAAAGAGATCTGAATTATATGAGAGCCGACTAGGGGAAACACAAATTATGCAATCAAGTTTCCCATATTTGGGGAAATCGCAGGGGCAGCACACCCAGAGTGCAATGGGTGAGCCTTGCCCTGGGAGAAGCAACTTCATGATCATAGTATCTCACCTGGCAGGTAAGTAGGAGTTGGGCTAGAGCTGGGGAGGGTCGCTGCTCGGGCACCCCCCTGTCAAGTGAAGGAGATCCAACTGAGGCAGCACAAGGGAACTCTTGAAAGAAGAACAAGGCTAGAGGAAGATCTGAGACAAAGAAATCTGACTTTTACCAGAGCTGACCAGAGGAAAGCACAAACACAGTCCCCCACTACCACAAATAATGCAGTTGAGTTTCCCACATTTGGGGAAATCACAGAGGTCAGCATACCCAGAACGCAATAAATGAACCTAACCCTGGGAGAACAATCTTCATGACCATGGTATCTCCTATGCAAAATAAGTATGATTTGGGATAGGGCTGGGGAGGGCCGCTGCTCAGGCACATCTCTGTCAAGTAAAGGAGATTCAACTGAGGCAGCACAAGGGAACTCTCATCTGGGGACAACAACTGCAGGGAGAACACATATTTTCAGATGAACATGGGAGGGCAGAAGGCTGCCTAATACTGAAGCACCCCCAAACAACAAACCAAATGCAACAACTAGTGCAAGCATTCCTGGGGGAAGGCCTGCCGCAGATGGATTTGCATATGGTGATGTCATCCAAGCAGTGGGTCAAAGTTGGCTTCAACCCTCGTCTGCATATGAAAAGAGAAAAGGGGCATGCAGGGCATGGCGGCCTTTTGCGGCGCTTGGCTGACCCCTAGTTTGCATTAAACACCTCCACCCTCCGTCGGTGTGGGGCTCATGTTGGCTATGCCCCAGCCCCTGAAGCATTCAAGCTGATTTCTTGCTGCAGCTGGGCACTGTAACAGCTCCAGAGCTGCTCTGTAAGGCAAGTAAAAGGGTGTGGGCCCTGCAGCACTACCTGTAGTTTGCATTGTGCGTTGGAAGGCACAAAGTAAGCAGACAGGAGAAGTCTGGAGAGTGCACAAGGGCATAGAAGGCAGCGGCTCAAGAAAAGAGAAGTGGAAACAGACAGCAAACTAGGCTGGAGAGAGACCTGAGACAAAGAGATCTGAATTATACGAGAGCCGACCAGGGGAAACACAAATTATGCAGTCAAGTTTCCCACAGGAGTATATAGGATACGACCCAGTGGTACCTGACGACATAGATACTAACAGCTATTTAATAACATTACGCTAGAAAGTGATTATTAGCAACATATATATCTATATAAACAACCCCGCCAGGGTTGTGCCTTCAAAAATAATCACACACGGACACGCTTTTTAAACCTTTTTTTCACATCTCTTTATTCTTCTTATGCACATGTATGTTAGTTCTGTGATTTTAACCTTTATGTTTCACTGCAGTTTGGGATAATAATATTAATATTTATCCAATTTTAATACATACTTAATAAAGGTTATATTTTATGATTCATTCATTCTGTCCAGTGCGTCAACAGTGCAGATTTCTTCTTGTTTTTTCTCCCAAATTCTATAACAATGACAGTAAATGTTGTTTCTTTTCAAACAGAACTTTCTTGACCATGCTTCTTGCTTGAAAGATCTGGGAGCACATGGAAAACAGTACAAACCATGCAGTATCACAAGAGCCTTTATTTGATATTTCATGAAGATAGAGCAGAATTGAGGACACGTCAACTATTTCTGCCGAAGGTGGTTCATCTTTCCACATGGTGCCTTTGGCCACTGACACCTTCGTTGAGTCAAAGTCTCTGGCTGTGGTCAGAACTTTGAAAATTTATGTCACCAGAACGGTTCAGATTAGGAAAACAGAGGCTCTGTTTGTCCTGTATGCTCCCAACAGGATTGGGTGTCCTGCTTCCATGTAGACAATTATGCGCTGGATCTGTGGTAAGATTCAGCATGCTCATTCCACGGCAGGATTGCCGTTACTGAATTAGGTGAAGACCCATTCTACTAGAAAGGTGGGTTCATCCTGGGCAGCTGGTCGGGGAGTCTCGGCATTGCAACTTTGCCGAGCAGCTATTTAGTAAACACTTTTGCTAAGTTTTACAAGTTTTAGAGTAAAGGAGATTCAACTGAGGCAGCACAAGGGAACTCTCATCTGGGGACAACAACTGCAGTGAGAACACATATTTTCAGATGAACATGGGAGGGCAGAAGGCTGCCTAATACTGAAGCACCCCCAAACAACAAACCAAATGCAACAACTAGTACAAGCATTCCTGGGGGAAGGTCTGCAGAAGACGGATATGCATATAGTGATGTCATCCAAGCAGTGGGCCAAAGTTGGCTTCAACCCTCGTCTGCATATGAAAAGAAAAAAGGGGTGTGCAGGGCATGGCGGCCTTTTGCGGCGCTTGGATGACCCCTAGTTCGCATTAAACACCTCCACCCTCCTTCGGTGTGGGGCTCATGTTGGCTATGCCCCAGCCCCTGAAGCATTCAAGCTGATTTCTTGCAGCAGCTGGGCACTGTAACAGCTCCAGAGCTGCTCTGTAAAGCAAGTAAAAGGGTGTGGGCCCTGCAGCACTACCTGTAGTTTGCATTGTGCGTTGGAAGGCACAAAGTAAGCAGATGGGAGAAGTCAGGATAGTGCACAAGGGTATAGAAGGGAGGGGCTCAAGAAAAAAGAAGTGGAAACAGACAGCAAACTAGGCTGGAGAGAGACCTGAGACAAAGAGATCTGAATTATATGAGAGCCGACCAGGGGAAACACAAATTATGCAGTCAAGTTTCCCACATTTGGGGAAATCGCAGGGGCAGCACACCCAGAGTGCAATGGGTGAGCCTTGCCCTGGGAGAAGCATCTTCATGATCATAGTATCTCACCTGGCAGGTAAGTAGGAGTTGGGCTAGAGCTGGGGAGGGTCGCTGCTCGGGCACCCCCCTGTCAAGTGAAGGAGATCCAACTGAGGCAGCACAAGGGAACTCTCGAAAGAAGAACAAGGCTAGAGGAAGATCTGAGACAAAGAAATCTGACTTTTACCAGAGCTGACCAGAGGAAAGCACAAACACAGTCCCCCACTACCACAAATAATGCAGTTGAGTTTCCCACATTTGGGGAAATCACAGGGGTCAGCATACCCAGAATGCAATGAATGAACCTAACCCTGGGAGAACAATCTTCATGACCATGGTATCTCCTATGCAAAATAAGTATGATTTGGGATAGGGCTGGGGAGGGCCGCTGCTCAGGCACATCTCTGTCAAGTAAAGGAGATTCAACTGAGGCAGCACAAGGGAACTCTCATCTGGGGACAACAACTGCAGGGAGAACACATATTTTCAGATGAACATGGGAGGGCAGAAGGCTGCCTAATACTGAAGCACCCCCAAACAACAAACCAAATGCAACAACTAGTGCAAGCATTCCTGGGGGAAGGCCTGCAGCAGATGGATTTGAATATGGTGATGTCATCCAAGCAGTGGGTCAAAGTTGGCTTCAACCCTCGTCTGCATATGAAAAGAATAAAGGGGTGTGCAGGGCATGGCGGCCTTTTGCGGCGCTTGGATGACCCCTAGTTCGCATTAAACACCTCCACCCTCCTTCGGTGTGGGGCTCATGTTGGCTATGCCCCAGCCCCTGAAGCATTCAAGCTGATTTCTTGCAGCAGCTGGGCACTGTAACAGCTCCAGAGCTGCTCTGTAAAGCAAGTAAAAGGGTGTGGGCCCTGCAGCACTACCTGTAGTTTGTATTGTGCGTTGGAAGGCACAAAGTAAGCAGACGGGAGAAGTCAGGATAGTGCACAAGGGTATAGAAGGGAGGGGCTCAAGAAAAAAGAAGTGGAAACAGACAGCAAACTAGGCTGGAGAGAGACCTGAGACAAAGAGATCTGAATTATATGAGAGCCGACCAGGGGAAACACAAATTATGCAGTCAAGTTTCCCACATTTGGGGAAATCGCAGGGGCAGCACACCCAGAGTGCAATGGGTGAGCCTTGCCCTGGGAGAAGCATCTTCATGATCATAGTATCTCACCTGGCAGGTAAGTAGGAGTTGGGCTAGAGCTGGGGAGGGTCGCTGCTCGGGCACCCCCCTGTCAAGTGAAGGAGATCCAACTGAGGCAGCACAAGGGAACTCTCGAAAGAAGAACAAGGCTAGAGGAAGATCTGAGACAAAGAAATCTGACTTTTACCAGAGCTGACCAGAGGAAAGCACAAACACAGTCCCCCACTACCACAAATAATGCAGTTGAGTTTCCCACATTTGGGGAAATCACAGGGGTCAGCATACCCAGAATGCAATGAATTAACCTAACCCTGGGAGAACAATCTTCATGACCATGGTATCTCCTATGCAAAATAAGTATGATTTGGGATAGGGCTGGGGAGGGCCGCTGCTCAGGCACATCTCTGTCAAGTAAAGGAGATTCAACTGAGGCAGCACAAGGGAACTCTCATCTGGGGACAACAACTGCAGGGAGAACACATATTTTCAGATGAACATGGGAGGGCAGAAGGCTGCCTAATACTGAAGCACCCCCAAACAACAAACCAAATGCAACAACTAGTGCAAGCATTCCTGGGGGAAGGCCTGCCGCAGATGGATTTGCATATGGTGATGTCATCCAAGCAGTGGGTCAAAGTTGGTTCAAACACCTTTGCAAAGTTCTATAAGTTTGATACCCTGGCTGAGGAGGACCTCCTGTTTGCTCAATCGGTGCTGCAAAGTCATCCGCACTCTCCTGCCCGTTTGGGAGCTTTGGTATAATCCCCATGGTCCTTACGGAGTCCCCAGCATCCTCTAGGACGTAAGAGAAAATAAGATTTTAAACCTACCGGTAAATCTTTTTCTCGTAGTCCGTAGAGGATGCTGGGTGCCCGTCCCAAGTGCGGTCTACTTCTGCAAGACTTGTATATAGTTATTGCTTACATAAGGGTTATATGTTAGTTTTCATCGGTCTTGGACTGATGCTATGTTGTTTTCATACTGTTAACTGGGTAGTATATCACAAGTTATACGGTGTGATTGGTGTGGCTGGTATGAATCTTGACCTTGGATTAACAAAAATCCTTTCCTCGTACTGTCCGTCTCCTCTGGGCACAGTTTCTCTAACTGAGGTATGGAGGAGGGGCATAGAGGGAGGAGCCAGTGCACACCCAGATCTAAAGTCTTTCTTAAAGTGCCCATGTCTGCTGCGGAGCCCGTCTATCCCCCATGGTCCTTACGGAGTCCCCATCATCCTCTACGGACTACGAGAAAAAAAAATTACCGGTAGGTTTAAAATGTTATTTTTTTCTCTGCAACCCACTGCTAAATTGTGCTTCCTAGCTGTTTTTTATAAAATCACTTAATTAAATCTAACTCTGATTACGTCAGAGAAGGCCAGGTACCCTACACCATAAGAGGGGGTTTGAAATTTTGACTTGTCTACTTAAAGATCACCAAAATCTGATGACAAGGTCAATTACATCCCTGGGTGGGATTGAACCACCAACCTTTTGGTTAATAGCCCATGTAAGTGCAAGAAATCCTGAAGCACTCACTCATCATGGGAAAGTACCAATGTGTTTCTTACAAAAATTCTCCAGATTATTGACTTTTTAAAGTTTTTCTAGGAAACGTTCTAGATGAATGCTTATTAGCCTTTGTCAGTATTGACTTTCGCAAGGTGTCTCTGTGGCGCAATCGGTTAGCATGTTTGGCTATTAACCAAAAGGTTGGTGGTTCAATCCCACTCAGGGATGTAATTGACCTTGTAATCAGATTTTGGTGATCTTTAAGTAGACAAGTCAAAATTTCAAAAACCCCCCTTATGGTGTAGGGTACCTGGCCTTCTCTGATGTAATCAGAGTTAGATTTGATTAAGTGATTTTATAAAAAAACAGCTAGGAAGCACAATTTAGCAGTGAGTTGCAGAGAAAAAAAATTATGCTGGCAGAAAAGTCCAATTGAGTGATTAAACAGCTCTTCATTTTCTGATTTTATGTTTATGCTAACAAATTTGCTCTCTGAAAAGTGTCCACAAAGCCAAGTCTCTGATTAACACCTTTGTAGGAATGGTTTTTCACCTATTACTGAATTAAACTTGCTTCATTGGAAAGGCATCAAAGATGCATCCTCATTTCAATGTCTACTGAAATAATACAGGTTGACACCAGGAAACGTCACTGCTTCCTTGCTGCTTCCTCATGGGGAAGTCTGTTTAATGTGAAAACAAGGTGATATCTAATCAGCACACAGGTAAGGAATTAAGAAAATCTTTCTTTATGGGTGAAGATGTTTCTCACAAATTGTTGTCCCAATGCATCATTGAAATTCAAGATGGAAGATGATTTTCATATATCACTTGTACATTTTGCATTGCTCTTCTGGTGACAATGTAGTTTGTTTTTGTCAATTACCATTTCAGTAATAGGGTAAAGAAAATTAAGTGGATTTTTTAAAGAAAACAATGCTGTCAATATACTATTAAAACAAATTAAAATGATAAAAGTTATTGTACTTTAAGTAAAAATAAAAGTGCCAAAATATCAATCCCAGTTTTTGATTACTTTAATTATAAAAAAAAAAATGCACATAGCAGAGGATAGTTTCGATCAATCGACCTCTGGGTTATGGGCCCAGCATGCTTCCATTGCACTACTCTGCTGCTCATGGAAGTGTCAGAGATCCTGAAGACTAAATTGATTAAAGGCCTTAAAGTACTGGACTATAAGGAAAGACTTACTAGGCTGAATATTTATACACTAGAAAAGAGGTGCCTAAGAGGAGATATTATTAATATCTTCAAATATGTAAAGATACATAACAAAGAGTTATCAGAGGAATTATTTATTAAAAGAACACGTGGTCACTCGCTGCGACTGGAGGAAAGTTCAGAACGCAATGGAGGAAAGGTTTCTTCACTGTTAGGGCAATCAGGATGTGGAATTCCCTGCCAGGGAAGGTGGTAATGGCGGACTCTGTAATTGGATTTAAAAAAGGAATGGATACATTTCTGAATGAAAAAGCTATCCAAGGTTATAATACTTAAAATATCAACATGGTTAATCCGGGGGTAACATGAGTTATAGTAGCTAACTAGTCATAAAACATTATTCAGCAAGTATGTAGAATCATCACAACTTAAAACAGGTTGAACACGATGGGCAATTTGCCTCTATTCAACCTCAAAAACTATGTTACTATATTACTATGTTATTGTAGTATACAGAACACCACAATGCAATGAGCAGTGATAGTGAGCACTGATGAGGATACTAGAACTGACACTGAGCAGCAAGATGCAGCACTGGACTATTAGTAATGTACTGTATTATGCTGAGCAACACAATGCAGCACAAGACAATGAACAGTGATACTGAGCACTGATGAGGATACTACTGAGAACTGACACTGAGCAGGAGAGACACACTACTAGTATTACTGAGCAGCAATAAGTAACCACTGATACTGAGCACTGATATTGAGATTTCCACTGAGAGAACATAGCCACGTCCTCTCCGCTCTCTCTTCAATGCACGAGTAAAAATGGCAGCAACGCGCAGCTCTTTATATGGAATCCGAATCTCGCGAGAATCCGACAGCGGGATGATGACATTTTCCCTTGTTCAGGTTTTCCGAGTCAGGCGGGAACAACCGAGCCTGCCTCGGACCAGTGTAAACCACGTGGAGTTCGTGGGGAATTCGGTTCTCAGAGAACCGAACCCGCTCCTCTCTACCTTATACCCTATCAATTTTTTTATTTTCAATCTAAGCCCCTGCAGTTTTCTGTAAGCATCTGCTTCGCTATGATGATCAACAAGTCACAAGGGCAAACACTCAGGGTTTGAGGCGTAGATCTTAGGACCAGCTGCTACAAGCATGGCAGAGGTGTCACTATCACTGGTGACACCCAGAGAGGTGGCGAGGGAGATTGTAATGCAGTGCGCGCAGATAAGCAGTGCAATGGTAAAAAGGAGGCATGGTTTCATAGGTAGGGGCGTGGCCTGGTGGCCTGAATCTACATTTTGTTGCTCCGGGTGTCCCGGGGGTTGGGGGCTGCACCCGGGGACTAGTGTGTGAGCGGTGCTGGCTCCTGCAAAGTGACAGGGCATGGCCACCCAGCATGACGCCTCCCTTCTTGACCATGCTGTAATTGCAGTCGCACTGCAGTTCAGCGTGATCATAAAAAATGGTGTAGGCTCCTGCTGGTGCAGACTGTATGTGCGCGCAGGAAGCCGCCACCATTTTTGTGATCACAGCGGCTGAATGTGATGTCATACAGTCGCTGTGACCACGCCCCCTGTGTCTCCTCCGTTGCAGACCCCATTTTGAAGCCTTGCCCCCGCACCGCTCCATCCCTGACTTGGAAATGGAGTGTTGCTGACCCACCTCTCCCCCCCTTCCCCGCCCCGATTGACAGGCAGAGGCGATCACATTCTCTGCGGGGTGCCGCAGAAAATGCAGGCACATGCGTATGCTCTTAGCAATTTTTGCAGTTGGATCGCTTATTGTGATTGCAATCCAACCTGAATCAGGCCCTATTACCTATCACAATGCGCTGCGGGCAGTACAAAATTGGGTTAATATAGGAGAAAAACCCCCAGACCTGTGCTCCTTAACTGTACCTGGTGGCTAGTGGAGCGGCTGCCCAGTAATCAGTGTCCACCGCAGTGCGCACACGGCCCACCCCCTACGGCCTCGCTCCCCTTCAGCAGCGGCCTCGTGATCCGGAAGGGTGGTGTGTGTGTGACTGACCTTAGGATGAAACCGGAGCCTCCGCTGCAGTGACCCAGCAACCAGGGCACGGGAGTATACAGCGCCGCTGGGAGTGATGAAGCTGCAGTAAAGATGTCTATTAGACCTAGCCTGCTGCAGCCCTTGTAGATTCTCATAAAACAAGTTCTTCTTTTCTTGTCAAAATTAATAGCTAAGAATAGGCTGCCTGAGGCAGGCCCCTGTTAATTGGCCTGCTACTGAAGGCACCAACTACAAACTGAGCTCCCTGTTCATGGAAGCGGGGTTATAGAGGAGAATGCACTGAGCTTCTTGGGAACAGTCAAAAGCTTTGAGCCGGTTGGTGCCTCAGATCAAGATCCTACTCTACACCCCAATGTGAATCCTTGTGGAGTCCAGTGTACCCCACAGAAGAAATTAATGTGTCACACCCATTGGCAGCAACCTTAGAATAGCTGCTGACGGGCACAATTGAGAAAGGAAGGGGGGGGGGGACATTTGAATCCAGCACATAGATGCAATTCAAATATGTAATTCGTACCTTCCTATTTTAAAATATAATGGATGAACCTCACCCTGTGAGAACAATCTTCATGATCAAGAGATCTCATATGCAAAATAAATATGAGTTGGGATAGGGCTGGGGAGGGCTGCTCGGGCAGCACCTCCCCCGTCAAGTTAAGGAGATTCAACTGAGGAAGCACAAGGGAACTCTCGTCTGGGGACAACAACTGCAGGGAGACCACATCTTTTCAGATGAACATGGGAGGGTGGAAGGCTGCCTAATACTGAAGCACCATATGCAACAACTAGTACAAGCATTCCTGGGGGAAGGTCTGCAGCAGACGGATTTGCATACGGTGATGTTATCCAAGCAGTGGGCCAAAGTTGACTGGAACCCTCATCTGCATATGAAAAGAGAAAAGGGGCATGCAGGGCATGGCGGCCTTTTGCAGTGCTTGGATGACCCCTAGTTCACATTAAACACCCCCACCCTCCTTTGGTGTGGGGCTCATGTTGGCCATGCCCCATCCCCTAGAGCATTCAAGCTGATTTCTTGCAGCAGCTGGGCACTGTAACAGCTCCAGAGCTGTTCTGTAAGGCAAGTAAAAGGGTGTGGGCCCTGCAGCACCACCTGTAGTTCGCATTGTGCGTTGGAAGGCACAAAGTAAGCAGACGGGAGGAGAAGTCAGGATAGTGCGCAAGGGCATTCTTTTCTCTTAATCCGTAGAGGATGCTGGGGTCACATTAAGAACCATGGGGTATAGACGGGATCCGCAAGAGACATGGGCACTTTAAGACTTTCAAAGGGTGTGAACTGGCTCCTCCCTCTATGCCCCTCCTCCAGACTCCAGTTATAGGAACTGTGCCCAGGGAGACGGACATTTCGAGGAAAGGATTTATTGTTAAACTAAGGTGAGCATCTTACCAGCTCACACCTTAAACATGCCGCAGAACGTGGCATTCAACAGAACACAAGCCAACGGCATGAACAATTGCAGCAAAAAGCTGACCAGAACCATAACACAACATGTGTATAACCACAAGTAATAACTGCAGACACAGTATGGACTGGGACGGGTGCCCAGCATCCTCTACAGACTAAGAGAAAAGGATTTACCGGTAGGTATTAAAATCCTATTTTCTCATACGACCTAGAGGATGCTGGGGTCACATTAAGAACCATGGGGTTATACCAAAGCTCTTGAACGGGTGGGAGAGTGCGTACGACTCTGCAGCACCGAATGACCCAACTTAAGGTTATCATCAGCCAAGGTATCAAACTTGTAAAACTTAGCAAAAGTGTTTACTAAATAGCTGCTCGGCAAAGTTGCAATGCCGAGACTCCCCGACCAGCTGCCAAGGATGAACCCACCTTTCTAGTAGAATGGGTCTTCACCTACTTCAGTAACGGCAATCCTGCCATGGAACGAGCATGCTGAATCTTACCACAGATCCAGCGCATAATGGTCTGCATGGAAGCAGGACACCAAATCCTGTTGGGAGCATACAGGACAAACAGAGCCTCTGTTTTCCTAATCTGAACCGTTCTGGTGACATACATTTTCAAAGTTCTGACCACAGCCAGAGACTTTGACTCAACGAAGGTGTCAGTGGCCAAAGGCACCATGTGGAAAGATGAACCACCTTCGGCAGAAATTGTTGACGTGTCCTCAATTCTGCTCTATCTTCATGAAAGATCAAATAAAGGCTCTTGTGATACTGCATGGTTTGTACTGTTTTCCATGTGCTCCCAGACCTTTAAGCAAGTAGCATGGTCAAGAAAGTTCTGTTTGAAAAGAAACAACATTTACTGTCATTGTTATGCAAATAAACTTACATTAAAGCTAACAAGAAAGCACACTCGTTCTGTCTTTAAACTGATAAAAGAAACCCCAATAATATGGGGCATGCAAAAATTGAGATAAAACTCAGTTTTGCTCCTCTCCACGGAAATCTTTAATAAAAGGCGAAATATTTGTTAGTTCTGAAGAGAAACCAGAGCATGACCAAGATTCCACCTGTCGCCTGAGTGCCATGCCAGCAGTTCTCATTCAGCTGAAAGTGAGCACCCAATTTGAATGAAAGAAAGCAGATTTCTCACCAGGCTTCCCCTTGCTATAAACATGGTTTGTACTCTTTTCCATGTGCTCCCAGATCTTTCAAGCAATTAGTGTGGTCAAGAAAGTTCTGTTTGAAAAGAAACAAACATTTACTGTCATTTCTATGCAAATGAGCTTACATTAAAGCACACTCGTTCTATCTTTAAACCGATAAAATAAAACCCCAATAAGATGGGGCATGCAAAAATTGAGATAAAACTCAGTTTTGCTCCTCTCCACGGAAATCTTTAGTAAAAGGCGAAAGATTTGTTCGTTCTGAAGAGAAACCAGAACATGACCAAGATTCCACCTGTCGCCTGAGTGCCATGCCAGCAGTCCTCATTCAGCTCAAAGTGAGCACCCAATTTGAAAGAAAGAAAGCAGATTTCTCACCAGGCTTCCCCTTGCTATAAACATGGTTTGTACTCTTTTCCATGTGCTCCCAGATCTTTCAAGCAATTAGTATAGTCAAGAAAGTTCTGTTTGAAAAGAAACAAACATTTACTGTCATTTCTATGCAAATGAGCTTACATTAAAGCACACTCGTTCTATCTTTAAACCGATAAAAGAAACCCCAATAAGACGGAGCATGCAAAAATTGAGATAAAACTCAGTTTTGCTCCTCTCCACGGAAATCTTTAGTAAAAGGCGAAAGATCTGTTCGTTTTGAAGAGAAACCAGAGCATGACCAAGATTCCACCTGTCGCCTGAGTGCCATGCCAGCAATCCTCATTCAGCTCAAAGTGAGCACCCAATTTGAAAGAAAGAAAGCAGATTTCTCACCAGGCTTCCCCTTGCTATAAACATGGTTTGTACTCTTTTCCATGTGCTCCCAGATCTTTCAAGCAATTAGTGTGGTCAAGAAAGTTCTGTTTGAAAAGAAACAAACATTTACTGTCATTTCTATGCAAATGAGCTTACATTAAAGCACACTCGTTCTATCTTTAAACCGATAAAATAAAATCCCAATAAGATGGGGCATGCAAAAATTGAGATAAAACTCAGTTTTGCTCCTCTCCACGGAAATCTTTAGTAAAAGGCGAAAGATTTGTTCGTTCTGAAGAGAAACCAGAACATGACCAAGATTCCACCTGTCGCCTGAGTGCCATGCCAGCAGTCCTCATTCAGCTCAAAGTGAGCACCCAATTTGAAAGAAAGAAAGCAGATTTCTCACCAGGCTTCCCCTTGCTATAAACATGGTTTGTACTCTTTTCCATGTGCTCCCAGATCTTTCAAGCATTTAGTATAGTCAAGAAAGTTCTGTTTGAAAAGAAACAAACATTTACTGTCATTTCTATGCAAATGAGCTTACATTAAAGCACACTCGTTCTATCTTTAAACCGATAAAAGAAACCCCAATAAGACGGAGCATGCAAAAATTGAGATAAAACTCAGTTTTGCTCCTCTCCACGGAAATCTTTAGTAAAAGGCGAAAGATCTGTTCGTTTTGAAGAGAAACCAGAGTATGACTAAGATTCCACCTGTCGCCTGAGTGCCATGCCAGCAGTCCTCATTCAGCGCAAAGTGAGCACCCAATTTGAAAGAAAGAAAGCAGATTTCTCACCAGGCTTCCCCTTGCTATAAGCATGGTTTGTACTCTTTTCCATGTGCTCCCAGATCTTTCAAGCAATTAGAATGGTCAAGAAAGTTCTGCTTGAAAAGAAACAGACATTTATAGTCATTGTTATGCAAATAAACTTACATTAAAGCTAACAAGAAACTGATAAAAGAAACCCCAATAATATGGGGCATGCAAAAATTGAGATAAAACTCAGTTTTGCTCCTCTCCACAGAAATCTTTAATAAATGGCGAAAGATTTGTTCGTTCTGAAGAGAAACCAGAGCATGACCAAGATTCCACCTGTCGCCTAAATGCTGTGCCAGCAGTCCTCATTCAGATCAAAGTGAGCGCCCAACTTGAAAGTAAGCAGATTTCTCACCTGGCTTCTCCTTGCTATAAGCATGGTTTGTACTGTATTCCATGTGCTCCCAGATCTTTCAAGCAAGTAGCATGGTCAAGAAAGTTCTGTTTGAAAAGAAACAAACATTTACTGTCATTTCTATGCAAATGAGCTTACATTAAAGCACACTCATTCTATCTTTAAACCGATAAAAGAAACCCCAAAAAGATGGGGCATGCAAAAATTGAGATAAAACTCGGTTTTGCTCCTCTCCACGGAAATCTTTAATAAAAGGTGAAAGATTTGTTCGTTCTGAAGAGAAACCAGAGCATGACCAAGATTTTTATCTGAAAATATGTGTTCTCCCTGCAGTTGTTGTCCCCAGATGAGAGTTCCCTTGTGCTGCCTCAGTTGAATCTCCTTTACTTGACAGAGATGTGCCTGAGCAGCGGCCCTCCCCAGCCCTATCCCAAATCATACTTATTTTGCATAGGAGATACCATGGTCATGAAGATTGTTCTCCCAGGGTGAGGTTCATTCATTGCATTCTGGGTATGCTGACCCCTGTGATTTTCCCAAATGTGGGAAACTCGCTTTTATACCCTTGTGCACTATCCTGACTTCTCCTCCTGTCTGCTTACTTTGTGCCTTCCAATGCACAATGCAAACTACAGGTAGTGCTGCAGGGCCCACACCCTTTTACTTGCCTTACAGAGCAGCTCTGGAGCTGATACAGTGCCAAGCTGCTGCAAGAAATCAGCTTGAATGCTTCAGGGGATGGGGCATGGCCAACATGAGCCCCACACCGAAGGAGGGTGGGGGTGTTTAATGCGAACTAAGGGTCATCCAAGCGCCGCAAAAGGCCGCCATGCCCTGCATACCCCTTTTCTCTTTTCATATGCAGATGAGGGTTCCAGCCAACTTTGGCCCACTGCTTGGATGACATCACCGTATGCAAATCCGTCTTCTGCAGAACTTCCCCCAGGAATGCTTGCACTAGTTGTTGCATTTGGTTTGTTGTTTGGGGGTGCTTCAGTATTAGGCAGCCTTCTGCCCTCCCATGTTCATCTGAAAATATGTGTTCTCCCTGCAGTTGTTGTCCCCAGATGAGAGTTCCCTTGTGCTGCCTCAGTTGAATCTCCTTTACTTGACAGAGATGTGCATGAGCAGCGGCCCTCCCCAGCCCTATCCCAAATCATACTTATTTTGCATAGGAGATACCATGGTCATGAAGATTGTTCTCCCAGGGTGAGGTTCATTCATTGCATTTTGGGTATGCTGACCCCTGTGATTTACCCAAATGTGGGAAACTCGACTGCATTATTTGTGGTAGTGGGGGACTGTGTTTGTGCTTTCCTCTGGTCAGCTCTGTTAAAACTCAGATTTCTTTGTCTCAGATTTTCCTCTAGCCTTGTTCTTCTTTCGAGAGTTCCCTTGTGCTGCCTCAGGTGGATCTCCTTCACTTGACAGGGGGGTGCCCGAGCAGCGACCCTCCCCAGCTCTAGCCCAACTCCTACTTACCTGCCAGGTGAGATACTATGATCAGGAAGGTGCTTCTCCCAGGGCAAGGCTCACCCATTGCACTCTGGGTGTGCTGCTCCTACGATTTCCCCAAATGTGGGACACTTGACTGCATAATTTGTGTTTCCTCTGGTCGGCTCTCGTATAATTCAGATCTCTTTGTCTCAGGTCTTTCTCCAGCCTAGTTTGCTGTCTGTTTCCACTTCTTTTATCTTGAGCCCCTCCCTTCTATACCCTTGTGCACTATCCTGACTTCTCCTCCCGTCTGCTTACTTTGTGCCTTCCAATGCACAATGCAAACTACAGGTAGTGCTGCAGGGCCCACACAATCTTTTACTTGCCTTAAAGAGCAGCTCTGGTGCTGTTACAGTGCCCAGCTGCTGCAAGAAATCAGCTTGAATGCTTCAGGGGATGGGGCATGGCCAACATGAGCCCCACACCAAAGGTGGGTGGGGGTGTTTAATGCGAACTAGGGGTAATCCAAGCACCGCAAAAGGCCGCCATGCCCTGCACGCCCCTTTTCTCTTTTCATATGCAGATGAGGGTTGAAGCCAACTTTGACCCACTGCTTGGATGACATCACCATATGCAAATCCATCTGCTGCAGGCCTTGCCCCAGGAATGCTTGCACTAGTTGTTGCATTTGGTTTGTTGTTTGGGGGTGCTTCAGTATTAGGCAGCCTTCTGCCCTCCCATGTTCATCTGAAAATATGTGTTCTCCCTGCAGTTGTTGTCCCCAGATGAGAGTTCCCTTGTGCTGCCTCAGTTGAATCTCCTTTACTTGACAGAGATGTGCCCTCCCAGCGGCCCTCCCAGCCCTATCCCAAATCATACTTATTTTGCATAGGAGACACCATGGTCATGAAGATTGTTCACCCAGGGTGAGGTTCATTCATTGCATTCTGGGTATGCTGACCCCTGTGATTTCCCCAAATGTGGGAAACTCGCCTGCATTTTTTGTGGTAGTGGGGGACTGTGTTTGTGTTTTCCTCTGGTCAGCTCTGGTAAAAGTCAGATTTCTTTGTCTCATATATTCCTCTAGCCTTGTTCTTCTTTCGAGAGTTCCCTTGTGCTGCCTCAGTTGGATCTCCTTCACTTGACAGGGGGGTGCCCGAGCAGTGACCCTCCCCAGCTCTAGCCCAACTCCTACTTACCTGCCAGGTGAGATACTATGATCATGAAGGTGCTTCTCCCAGGGCAAGGCTCACCCATTGCACTCTGGGTGTGCTGCTCCTGTGATTTCCCCAAATGTGGGAAACTTGATTGCATAATTTGTGTTTCCCCTGGTCGGCTCTCGTATAATTCAGATCTCTTTGTCTCAGGTCTCTCTCCAGCCTAGTTTGCTGTCTGTTTCCACTTCTCTTTTCTGGAGCCACTCCCTTCTATGCCCTTGCGCACTATCCTGACTTCTCCCGTCTGCTTACTTTGTGCCTTCCAACGCACAATGCGAACTACAGGTAGTGCTGCAGGGCCCACACCCTTTTAGTTGCCTTACAGAGCAGCTCTGGAGCTGTTACAGTGCCCAGCTGCTGCAAGAAATCAGCTTGAATGCTTCAGGGGCTGGGGCATAGCCAACATGAGCCCCACACCAAAGGAGGGTGGGGGTGTTTAATGCGAACTAGGGGTCATCCAAGCACCGCAAAAGGCCGCCATGCCCTGCATGCCCCTTTTCTCTTTTCATATGCAGATGAGGGTTCCAGCCAACTTTGGCCCACTGCTTGGATGACATCACCGTATGCAAATCCGTCTGCTGCAGACCTTCCCCCAGGAATGCTTGTACTAGTTGTTGCATATGGTTTGATATTTGATGGTGCTTCAGTATTAGGCAGCCTTCCGCCCTCCCATGTTCATCTGAAAAGATGTGGTCTCCCTGCAGTTGTTGTCCCCAGACGAGAGTTCCCTTGTGCTTCCTCAGTTGAATCTCCTTAACTTGATGGGGGAGGGGCTGCCCGAGCAGCCACCCTCCCCAGCCCTATCCCAACTCATACTTATTTTGCATATGAGATCTCTTGATCATGAAGATTGTTCTCACAGGGTGAAGTTCATCCATTATATTTTAAAATAGGAAGGTACAAATTACATATTTGAATTGCATCTATGTGCTGGATTCAAATGTCCCCCCCCCCCTTCCTTTCTCAATTGTGCCCATCAGCAGCTATTCTAAGGTTGCTGCCAATGGGTGTGACACATTAATTTCTTCTGTGGGGTACACAGGACTCCACAAGGATTCACATTGGGGTGTAGAGTAGGATCTTGATCTGAGGCACCAACCGACTCAAAGCTTTTGACTGTTCCCAAGATGCTCAGCGCATCCTCCTCTATAACCCCGCTTCCATGAACAGGGAGCTCAGTTTGTAGTTGGTGCCTTCAGTAGCAGGCCACTTAACAGGGGCCTGCCTCAGGAAGCCAATTCTTAGCTATTCATTTTGACAAGAAAAGAAGAACTTGTTTTATGAGAATCTACAAGGGCTGCAGCAGGCTAGGTCTAATAGACATCTTTACTGCAGCTTCATCACTCCCAGCGGCACTGTATACTCCCGTGCCCTGGTTGCTGGGTCACTGCAGCGGAGGCTCCGGTTTCTTCCTAAGGTCAGTCACACACACACCGCCCTTCCGGATCACGAGGCCGCTGATGAAGGGGAGCGTGGCCGTAGGGGGTGGACCGTGTGCGCACTGGCGTGGACACTGATTACTGGGCAGCCGCTCCACTAGCCACCAGGTACAGTTAAGGAGCACAGGTCTGGGGGTTTTTCTCCTATATTAAACCAATTTTGTACTGCCCGCAGCGCATTGTGATAGGTAATAGGGCCTGATTCAGGTTGGATTGCAATCACAATAAGTGATCCAACTGCAAAAATTGCTAAGAGCATACGCATGTGCCTGCATTTTCTGCGGCACCCCGCAGAGAATGCGATCGCCTCTGCCTGTCAATCGGGGCAGAGGGGGAGAGGGGGGTCAGCAACACTCCATTTCCAAGTCAGGGATGGAGCGGTGCGGGGGCAAGGCTTCAAAATGGGGTCTGCAATGGAGGAGACACAGGGGGCGTGGTCACAGCAGCTGTATGACATCACATTCAGCCGCTGTGATCACAAAAATGGTGGCGGCTTCCTGCGCGCACATACAGTCTGCACCAGCAGGAGGCTACACCATTTTTTATGATCACGCTGAACTGCAGTGCGACTGCAATTACAGCATGGTCAAGAAGGGAGGCGTCATGCTGGGTGGCCATAAGAGATGAGCGGGTTCGGTTCCTCGGAATCCGAACCCGCCCGAACTTCACCCTTTTTTGCTCGGGTCCGAGCAGACTCGGATCCTCTCGCCTTGCTCGGTTAACCCGAGCGCGCCCGAACGTCATCATCCCGCTGTCGGATTCTCACGAGACTTGGATTCTATATAAGGAGCCGCGCGTCGCCGCCATTTTCACACGTGCATTGAGATTGATAGGGAGAGGACGTGGCTGGCGTCCTCTCCGTTTAGATTAGAAGATAGAGACGAGTGACATTTGATTTACTACTAATTTGGGGAGCAGTTGAACTTGTCAGGAGTACTCAGTAGTGCAGAGTTTTGCTGATAGTGACCACCAGTTTTATTATTTATAATCCGTTCTCTGCCTGAAAAAAAACGATACACATACCATATCTGTGCTCAGCCTCAGTGTGCTGCATGATATATCATCTATGTATATCTGACTGTGCTGAGTGCTCACTGCTCACACAGCTTAATTGTGGGGGAGACTGGGGAGCAGTTATAGCAGGAGTACAGTGCACACTTTTGCTGCCAGTGTGACCACCAGTATATTGTCTGCCTGAAAAAGTTAAACACTCCTGTGGTGTTTTTTTTTTATTCTATAAATGCATTCTGCTGACAGTGTCCAGCAGGTCCGTCATACATATATTATATAAATATTTACCTGCAGTAGTGTTATATTTTTTTTTTCATCTTTATCATCTCTATATTAGCAGACGCAGTACGGTAGTCCACGGCTGTGGCTATCTCTGTGTCGTCAGTGCTCGTCCATAATTGTATACCTACCTACCTGTGGTGGGTTTTTTTTTTCTATCTTCTTCATACTAGTAGTTTAGGAGTCTACTGACAGTGTCCACCAGGTCCATCATTATATTATATACCTACAGTAGTAATATATTTATTATATTATCTATACTAGCAGACGCAGTACGGTAGTCCACGGCTGTGGCTATCTCTGTGTCGTCAGTGCTCGTCCATAATTGTATACCTACCTACCTGTGGTGGGTTTTTTTTTTTATCTTCTTCATACTAGTAGTTTAGCAGTCTGCTGACAGTGTCCACCAGGTCCGTCATTATATTATATACCTACAGTAGTAATATATTTATTATATTATCTATACTAGCAGATGCAGTACGGTAGTCCACGGCTGTACCTACCTCTGTGTCGTCAGTGCTCGTCCATAATTGTATACCTACCTGTGGTGGGGTTTTTTTTTCTATCTTCTTCATACTAGTAGTTTAGGAGTCTGCTGACAGTGTCCACCAGGTCCGTCATTATATTATATACCTACAGTAGTAATATATTTAGTATATTATCTATACTAGCAGACGCAGTACGGTAGTCCACGGCTGTACCTACCTCTGTGTCGTCACTCGTCCATAATTGTATACCTAACTGTGGTGGTTTTTTTTTTCTATCTTCTTCATACTAGTAGTTTAGCAGTCTGCTGACAGTGTCCACCAGGTCCGTCATTATATTATATATACCTACAGTAGTTATATATATTTTTTTTTATATCATTAATTATCATCTCTATACTAGCAGACGCAGTACGGTAGGCCACGGCTGTGGCTATCTCTGTGTCGTCAGTGCTCGTCCATAATTGTATACCTACCTACCTGTGGTGGAAGTTTTTTTCTATCTTCTTCATACTAGTAGTTTAGCAGTCTGCTGACAGTGTCCACCAGGTCCGTCATTATATTATATATACCTACAGTAGTTATATATATATTTTTTTTATATCATTAATTATCATCTCTATACTAGCAGACGCAGTACGGTAGTCCACGGCTGTAGCTACCTCTGTGTCGTCAGTCACTCGTCATCCATAAGTATACTAGTATCCATCCATCTCCATTGTTTACCTGAGGTGCCTTTTAGTTGTGCCTATTAAAATATGGAGAACAAAAATGTTGAGGTTCCAAAAATAGGGAAAGATCAAGATCCACTTCCACCTCGTGCTGAAGCTGCTGCCACTAGTCATGGCCGAGACGATGAAATTCCATCAACGTCGTCTGCCAAGGCCGATGCCCAATGTCATAGTACAGAGCATGTAAAATCCAAAACACAAAAGATCAGTAAAAAATGACTCAAAAATCTAAATAAAAATCGTCGGAGGAGAAGCGTAAACTTGCCAATATGCCATTTACCACACGGAGTGGCAAGGAACGGCTGAGGCCCTGGCCTATCTTCATGGCTAGTGGTTCAGCTTCACATGAGGATGGAAGCACTCAGCCTCTCGCTAGAAAAATGAAAAGACTTAAGCTGGCAAAAGCACAGCAAAGAACTGTGCGTTCTTCAAAATCACAAATCCACAAGGAGAGTCCAATTGTGTCGGTTGCGATGCCTGACCTTCCCAACACTGGACGTGAAGAGCATGCACCTTCCACCATTTGCACGCCCCCTGCAAGTGCTGGAAGGAGCACCCGCAGTCCAGTTCCTGATAGTCAGATTGAAGATGTCAGTGTTGAAGTACACCAGGATGAGGAGAATATGGGTGTTGCTGGCGCTGGGGAGGAAATTGACAAGGAGGATTCTGATGGTGAGGTGGTTTGTTTAAGTCAGGCACCCGGCGAGACACCTGTTGTCCGTGGGAGGAATATGGCCATTGACATGCCTGGTGAAAATACCAAAAAAATCAGCTCTTCGGTGTGGAAGTATTTCAACAGAAATGCGGACAACAGGTGTCAAGCCGTGTGTTGCCTTTGTCAAGCTGTAATAAGTAGGGGTAAGGACGTTAACCACCTCGGAACATCCTCCCTTATACGTCACCTGCAGCGCATTCATCATAAGTCAGTGACAAGTTCAAAAACTTTGGGCGACAGCGGAAGCAGTCCACTGACCAGTAAATCCCTTCCTCTTGTAACCAAGCTCACGCAAACCACCCCACCAACTCCCTCAGTGTCAATTTCCTCCTTCCCCAGGAATGCCAATAGTCCTGCAGGCCATGTCACTGGCAATTCTGACGAGTTCTCTCCTGCCTGGGATTCCTCCGATGCATCCTTGAGTGTAACGCCTACTGCTGCTGGCGCTGCTGTTGTTGCTGCTGGGAGTCGATGGTCATCCCAGAGGGGAAGTCGTAAGACCACTTTTACTACTTCCACCAAGCAATTGACTGTCCAACAGTCCTTTGCGAGGAAGATGAAATATCACAGCAGTCATCCTGCTGCAAAGCGGATAACTGAGGCCTTGGCATCCTGGGCAGTGAGAAACGTGGTTCCGGTATCCATCATTACTTCAGAGCCAACTATAGACTTGATTGAGGTACTGTGTCCCCGGTACCAAATACTATCTAGGTTCCATTTCTCTAGGCAGGCGATACCAAAAATGTACACAGACCTCAGAGAAAGACTCACCAGTGTCCTAAAAAATGCAGTTGTACCCAATGTCCACTTAACCACGGACATGTGGACAAGTGGAGCAGGGCAGACTCAGGACTATATGACTGTGACAGCCCACTGGGTAGATGCATTGACTCCCGCCGCAAGAACAGCAGCGGCGGCACCAGTAGCAGCATCTCGCAAACGCCAACTCTTTCCTAGGCAGGCTACGCTTTGTATCACCGCTTTCCAGAATACGCACACAGATGAAAACCTCTTACGGCAACTGAGGAAGATCATCACAGAATGGCTTACCCCAATTGGACTCTCCTGTGGATTTGTGGCATCGGACAACGCCAGCAATATTGTGCGTGCATTATATCTGGGCAAATTCCAGCACGTCCCATGTTTTGCACATACCTTGAATTTGGTGGTGCAGAATTATTTAAAAAACGACAGGGGCGTGCAAGAGATGCTGTCGGTGGCCACAAGAATTGCGGGACACTTTCGGCGTACAGGCACCACGTACAGAAGACTGGAGCAACACCAAAAACGCCTGAACCTGCCCTGCCATCATCTGAAGCAAGAAGTGGAAACGAGGTGGAATTCAACCCTCTATATGCTTCAGAGGATGGAGGAGCAGCAAAAGGCCATTCAAGCCTATACATCTGACCACGATATAGGAGGTGGAATGCACCTGTCTCAAGCGCAGTGGAGAATGATTTCAACGTTGTGCAAGGTTCTGCAACCTTTTGAACTTGCCACACGTGAAGTCAGTTCAGACACTGCCAGCCTGAGTCAGGTCATTCCCGTCATCAGGCTTTTGCAGAAGAAGCTGGAGACATTGAAGGAGGAGCTAAGACAGAGCGATTCCGCTAGGCATGTGGGACTTGTGGATGGAGCCCTTCATTCGCTTAACCAGGATTCACGGGTGGTCAATCTGTTGAAATCAGAGCACTACATTTTGGCCACCGTGCTCGATCCTAGATTTAAAACCTACGTTGTGTCTCTCTTTCCGGCAGACACAAGTCTGCAGGGGTTCAAAGACCTGCTGGTGAGAAAATTATCAAGTCAAGCGGAACTTGATCGGTCAACAGCTCCTCCTTCACAGTCTCCCGCAATTGGGGGTGCGAGGAAAAGGCTCAGAATTCCGAGCCCAACCGCTGGCGGTGATGCAGGGCAGTCTGGAGCGACTGCTGATGCTGACATCTGGTCCGGACTGAAGGACCTGCCAACGATTACGGACATGTCGTCTACTGTCACTGCATATGATTCTCTCACCATTGAAAGAATGGTGGAGGATTATATGAGTGACCGCATCCAAGTAGGCACGTCAGACAGTCCGTACGTATACTGGCAGGAAAAAGAGGCAATTTGGAGGCCCTTGCACAAACTGGCTTTATTCTACCTAAGTTGCCCTCCCACAAGTGTGTACTCCGAAAGAGTGTTTAGTGCCGCCGCTCACCTTGTCAGCAATCGGCGTACGAGGTTACTTCCAGAAAATGTGGAGAAGATGATGTTCATTAAAATGAATTATAATCAATTGCTCCGTGGAGACATTGACCAGCAGCAATTGCCTCCACAAAGTATACAGGGAGCTGAGATGGTGGATTCCAGTGGGGACGAATTGATAATCTGTGAGGAGGGGGATGTACACGGTGATGAATCGGAGGATGATGATGAGGTGGACATCTTGCCTCTATAGAGCCAGTTTGTGCAAGGAGAGATTTATTGCTTCTTTTTTGGTGGGGGTCCAAACCAACCCGTCATTTCAGTCACAGTCGTGTGGCAGACCCTGTCACTGAAATGATGGGTTGGTTAAAGTGTGCATGTCCTGTTTATACAACATAAGGGTGGGTGGGAGGGCCCAAGGCAATTCCACCTTGCACCTCTTTTTTCTTTTATTTTTCTTTGCGTCATGTGCTGTTTGGGGAGTGTTTTTTGGAAGGGCCATCCTGCGTGACACTGCAGTGCCACTCCTAGATGGGCCAGGTGTTTGTGTCGGCCACTTGGGTCGCTGAGCTTAGTCACACAGCTACCTCATTGCGCCTCTTTTTTTCTTTGCGTCATGTGCTGTTTGGGGAGTGTTTTTTGGAAGGGCCATCCTGCGTGACACTGCAGTGACACTCCTAGATGGGCCAGGTGTTTGTGTCGTCCACTTGGGTCGCTGAGCTTAGTCACACAGCTACCTCATTGCGCCACTTTTTTTCTTTGCGTCATGTGCTGTTTGGGGAGTGTTTTTTGGAAGGGCCATCCTGCGTGACACTGCAGTGCCACTCCTAGATGGGCCAGGTGTTTGTGTCGGCCACTTGGGTCGCTGAGCTTAGTCACACAGCTACCTCATTGCGCCTCTTTTTTTCTTTGCGTCATGTGCTGTTTGGGGAGTGTTTCTGGAAGGGCCATCCTGCGTGACACTGCAGTGCCACTCCTAGATGGGCCAGGTGTTTGTGTCGGCCACTTGGGTCGCTGAGCTTAGTCACACAGCTACCTCATTGCGCCTCTTTTTTTCTTTGCGTCATGTGCTGTTTGGGGAGTGTTTTTTGGAAGGGCCATCCTGCGTGACACTGCAGTGCCACTCCTAGATGGGCCAGGTGTTTGTGTCGGCCACTTGGGTCGCTGAGCTTAGTCACACAGCTACCTCATTGCGCCTCTTTTTTTCTTTGCGTCATGTGCTGTTTGGGGAGTGTTTTTTGGAAGGGCCATCATGCGTGACACTGCAGTGCCACTCCTAGATGGGCCAGGTGTTTGTGTCGGCCACTTGGGTCACTTAGCTTAGTCATCCAGCGACCTCGGTGCAAATTTTAGGACTAAAAATAATATTGTGAGGTGTGAGGTGTTAAGAATAGACTGAAAATTAGTGGAAATTATGGTTATTGAGGTTAATAATACTTTGGGATCAAAATGACTCCCAAATTCTATGATTTAAGCTGTTTTTTAGGGTTTTTTGAAAAAAACACCCGAATCCAAAACACACCCGAATCCGACAAAAAAAATTCGGTGAGGTTTAGCCAAAACGCGTTCGAACCCAAAACACGGCCGCGGAACCGAACCCAAAACCAAAACACAAAACCCGAAAAATTTCCGGTGCACATCTCTAGTGGCCATGCCATGTCACTGTGCAGGAGCCAGCACCGCTCACACACTAGTCCCCGGTGCAGCCCCCAACCCCCGGGACACCCGGAGCAACAAAATGTAGATTCAGGCCACCAGGCCACGCCCCTACCTATGAAACCATGCCTCCTTTTTACCATTGCGCTGCTTATCTGCGCGTACTGCATTACAATCTCCCTCGCCACCTCTCTGGGTGTCACCAGTGATAGTGACACCTCTGCCATGCTTGTAGCAGCTGGTCCTAAGATCTACACCTCAAGCCCTGAGTGTTTGCCCTTGTGACTTGTTGATCATCATAGCAAAGCAGATGCTTACAGAAAACTGCAGGGGCTTAGATTGAAAATAAAAAAAATTGATGGGTATAAGGTAGAGAGGAGCGGGTTCGGTTCTCCGAGAACCGAATTCCCCACGAACCCCACGAACTCCTCCTCCGAGGCAGGCTCGGTTGTTCCCGCCTGACTCGGAAAACCTGAACAAGGGAAAATGTCATCATCCCGCTGTCGGATTCTCGCGAGATTCGGATTCCATATAAAGAGCTGCGCGTTGCCGCCATTTTTACTCGTGCATTGAAGAGAGAGCGGAGAGGACGTGGCTATGTTCTCTCAGTGGAAATCTCAATATCAGTGCTCAGTATCAGTGGATACTTATTGCTGCTCAGTAATACTAGTAGTGTGTCTCTCCTGCTCAGTGTCAGTTCTCAGTAGTATCCTCATCAGTGCTCAGTATCACTGCTCATTGTCTTGTGCTGCATTGTTGTGCTCAGCATACTACAGTACATTACTAATAGTCCAGTGCTGCATCTTGCTGCTCAGTGTCAGTTCTAGTATCCTCATCAGTGCTCACTATCACTGCTCATTGCATTGTGGTGTTCTGTATACTACAGTAACATAGTAATATAGTAACATATAGTAACATAGTTTTTGAGGTTGAATAGAGGCAAATTGCCCATCGTGTTCAACCTGTTTTAAGTTGTGATGATTCTACATACTAGCTGAATAATGTTTTATGACTAGTTAGCTACTACAACTCATGTTACCCCCGGATTAACCATGTTGATATTTTAAGTATTATAACCTTGGATAGCTTTTTCATTCAGAAATGTATCCATTCCTTTTTTAAATCCAATTACAGAGTCCGCCATTACCACCTTCCCTGGCAGGGAATTCCACATCCTGATTGCCCTAACAGTGAAGATCATAGTATCTCACCTGGCAGGTAAGTAGGAGTTGGGCCAGAGCTGTGGAGGATTGCTGCTCGGGCACCCCCTGTCAAATGAAGGAGATCCAACTGAGGCAGCACAAGGGAACTCTCGAAAGAAGAACAAGGCTAGAGGAAGATCTGAGACAAAGAAATCTGACTTTTACCAGAGCTGACCAGAGGAAAGCACAAACACAGTCCCCCACTACCACAAATAATGCAGTCGAGTTTCCCACATTTGGGGAAATCACAGGGGTCAGCATACCCAGAATGCAATGAATGAACCTCACCCTGGGAGAACAATCTTCATGACCATGGTATCGCCTATGCAAAATAAGTATGATTTGGGATAGGGCTGGGGAGGGCCGCTGCTCAGGCACATCTCTGTCAAGTAAAGGAGATTCAACTGAGGCAGCACAAGGGAACTCTCATCTGGGGACAACAACTGCAGGGAGAACACATATTTTCAGATGAACATGGGAGGGCAGAAGGCTGCCTAATACTGAAGCACCCCCAAACAACAAACCAAATGCAACAACTAGTACAAGCATTCCTGGGGGAAGTTCTGCAGAAGACGGATTTGCATACGGTGATGTCATCCAAGCAGTGGGCCAAAGTTGGCTGGATCCCTCATCTGCATATGAAAAGAGAAAAGGGGTATGCAGGGCATGGCGGCCTTTTGCGGCGCTTGGATGACCCTTAGTTCGCATTAAACACCCCCACCCTCCTTCGGTGTGGGGCTCATGTTGACAATGCCCCAGCCCCTGAAGCATTCAAGCTGATTTCTTACAGCAGCTTGGCACTGTAACAGCTCCAGAGCTGCTCTGTAAGGCAAGTAAAAGGGTGTGTAGTTTGCATTGTGCATTGGAAGGCACAAAGTAAGCAGACAGGAGGAGAAGTCAGGATAGTGCACAAGGGTATAAAAGGGAGGGGCTCAAGAAAAAAGAAGTGGAAACAGACAGCAAACTAGGCTGGAGAGAGACCTGAGACAAAGAGATCTGAATTATACGAGAGCCGACCAGGGGAAACACAAATTATGCAGTCAAGTTTCCCACATTTGGGGAAATCGCAGGGGCAGCACACCCAGAGTGCAATGGGTGAGCCTTGCCCTGGAAGAAGCACCTTCATGATCATAGTATCTCACCTGGCAGGTAAGTAGGAGTTGGGCTTGAGCTGGGGAGGGTCGCTGCTCGGGCACCCCCCTGTCAAGTGAAGGAGATCCAACTGAGGCAGCACAAGGGAACTCTCGAAAGAAGAACAAGGCTAGAGGAAGATCTGAAACAAAGAAATCTGACTTTTACCAGAGCTGACCAGAGGAAAACACAAACACAGTCCCCCACTACCACAAATAATGCAGTCGAGTTACCCACATTTGGGGAAATCACAGGGGTCAGCATACCCAGAATGCAATGAATGAACCTCACCCTGGGAGAATAATCTTCATGACCATGGTATCTCATATGCAAAATAAGTATGATTTGGGATAGGGCTGGGGAGGGCCGCTGCTCAGGCACATCTCTGTCAAGTAAAGGAGATTCAACTGAGGCAGCACAAGGGAACTCTCATCTGGGGACAACAACTGCAGGGAGAACACATATTTTCAGATGAACATGGGAGGGCAGAAGGCTGCCTAATACTGAAGCACCCCCAAACAACAAACCAAATGCAACAACTAGTGCAAGCATTCCTGTTTGTTTCTGAAGCCAACTTTGACCCACTGCTTGGATGACATCACCATATGCAAATCCATCTGCTGCAGGCCTTCCCCCAGGAATGCTTGCACTCTTTATATGAAATCCGAATCTCGCGAGAATCCGACAGCGGGATGATGACATTTTCCCTTGTTCAGGTTTTCCGAGTCAGGCGGGAACAACCGAGCCTGCCTCGGAGGAGGAGTTCGTGGGGTTCGTGGGGAATTCGGTTCTCGGAGAACCGAACCCGCTCCTCTCTACCTTATACCCATCAATTTTTTTTATTTTCAATCTAAGCCCCTGCAGTTTTCTGTAAGCATCTGCTTTGCTATGATGATCAACAAGTCACAAGGGCAAACACTCAGGGCTTGAGGTGTAGATCTTAGGACCAGCTGCTACAAGCATGGCAGAGGTGTCACTATCACTGGTGACACCCAGAGAGGTGGCGAGGGAGATTGTAATGCAGTGCGCGCAGATAAGCAGCGCAATGGTAAAAAGGAGGCATGGTTTCATAGGTAGGGGCGTGGCCTGGTGGCCTGAATCTACATTTTGTTGCTCCGGGTGTCCCGGGGGTTGGGGGCTGCACCGGGGACTAGTGTGTGAGCGGTGCTGGCTCCTGCACAGTGACATGGCATGGCCACTAGAGATGTGCACCGGAAATTTTTCGGGTTTTGTGTTTTGGTTTTGGGTTCGGTTCCGCGGCCGTGTTTTGGGTTCGAACGCGTTTTGGCTAAACCTCACCGAATTTTTTTTGTCGGATTCGGGTGTGTTTTGGATTCGGGTGTTTTTTTCAAAAAACCCTAAAAAACAGCTTAAATCATAGAATTTGGGAGTCATTTTGATCCCAAAGTATTATTAACCTCAATAACCATAATTTCCACTAATTTTCAGTCTATTCTTAACACCTCACACCTCACAATATTATTTTTAGTCCTAAAATTTGCACCGAGGTCGCTGGATGACTAAGCTCAGTGACCCAAGTGGCCGACACAAACACCTGGCCCATCTAGGAGTGGCACTGCAGTGTCACGCATGATGGCCCTTCCAAAAAACACTCCCCAAACAGCACATGACGCAAAGAAAAAAAGAGGCGCAATGAGGTAGCTGTGTGACTAAGCTCAGCGACCCAAGTGGCCGACACAAACACCTGGCCCATCTAGGAGTGGCACTGCAGTGTCACGCAGGATGGCCCTTCCAAAAAACACTCCCCAAACAGCACATGACGCAAAGAAAAAAAGAGGCGCAATGAGGTAGCTGTGTGACTAAGCTCAGCGACCCAAGTGGCCGACACAAACACCTGGCCCATCTAGGAGTGGCACTGCAGTGTCACGCAGGATGGCCCTTCCAAAAACACTCCCCAAACAGCACATGACGCAAAGAAAAAAAGAGGCGCAATGAGGTAGCTGTGTGACTAAGCTCAGCGACCCAAGTGGCCGACACAAACACCTGGCCCATCTAGGAGTGGCACTGCAGTGTCACGCAGGATGGCCCTTCCAAAAAACACTCCCCAAACAGCACATGACGCAAAGAAAAAAAGTGGCGCAATGAGGTAGCTGTGTGACTAAGCTCAGCGACCCAAGTGGACGACACAAACACCTGGCCCATCTAGGAGTGTCACTGCAGTGTCACGCAGGATGGCCCTTCCAAAAAACACTCCCCAAACAGCACATGACGCAAAGAAAAAAAGAGGCGCAATGAGGTAGCTGTGTGACTAAGCTCAGCGACCCAAGTGGCCGACACAAACACCTGGCCCATCTAGGAGTGGCACTGCAGTGTCACGCAGGATGGCCCTTCCAAAAAACACTCCCCAAACAGCACATGACGCAAAGAAAAATAAAAGAAAAAAGAGGTGCAAGGTGGAATTGCCTTGGGCCCTCCCACCCACCCTTATGTTGTATAAACAGGACATGCACACTTTAACCAACCCATCATTTCAGTGACAGGGTCTGCCACACGACTGTGACTGAAATGACGGGTTGGTTTGGACCCCCACCAAAAAAGAAGCAATAAATCTCTCCTTGCACAAACTGGCTCTATAGAGGCAAGATGTCCACCTCATCATCATCCTCCGATTCATCACCGTGTACATCCCCCTCCTCACAGATTATCAATTCGTCCCCACTGGAATCCACCATCTCAGCTCCCTGTATACTTTGTGGAGGCAATTGCTGCTGGTCAATGTCTCCACGGAGCAATTGATTATAATTCATTTTAATGAACATCATCTTCTCCACATTTTCTGGAAGTAACCTCGTACGCCGATTGCTGACAAGGTGAGCGGCGGCACTAAACACTCTTTCGGAGTACACACTTGTGGGAGGGCAACTTAGGTAGAATAAAGCCAGTTTGTGCAAGGGCCTCCAAATTGCCTCTTTTTCCTGCCAGTATACGTACGGACTGTCTGACGTGCCTACTTGGATGCGGTCACTCATATAATCCTCCACCATTCTTTCAATGGTGAGAGAATCATATGCAGTGACAGTAGACGACATGTCCGTAATCGTTGGCAGGTCCTTCAGTCCGGACCAGATGTCAGCATCAGCAGTCGCTCCAGACTGCCCTGCATCACCGCCAGCGGGTGGGCTCGGAATTCTGAGCCTTTTCCTCGCACCCCCAATTGCGGGAGACTGTGAAGGAGGAGCTGTTGACCGATCAAGTTCCGCTTGACTTGATAATTTTCTCACCAGCAGGTCTTTGAACCCCTGCAGACTTGTGTCTGCCGGAAAGAGAGATACAACGTAGGTTTTAAATCTAGGATCGAGCACGGTGGCCAAAATGTAGTGCTCTGATTTCAACAGATTGACCACCCGTGAATCCTGGTTAAGCGAATGAAGGGCTCCATCCACAAGTCCCACATGCCTAGCGGAATCGCTCTGTCTTAGCTCCTCCTTCAATGTCTCCAGCTTCTTCTGCAAAAGCCTGATGACGGGAATGACCTGACTCAGGCTGGCAGTGTCTGAACTGACTTCACGTGTGGCAAGTTCAAAAGGTTGCAGAACCTTGCACAACGTTGAAATCATTCTCCACTGCGCTTGAGACAGGTGCATTCCACCTCCTATATCGTGGTCAGATGTATAGGCTTGAATGGCCTTTTGCTGCTCCTCCATCCTCTGAAGCATATAGAGGGTTGAATTCCACCTCGTTTCCACTTCTTGCTTCAGATGATGGCAGGGCAGGTTCAGGCGTTTTTGGTGTTGCTCCAGTCTTCTGTACGTGGTGCCTGTACGCCGAAAGTGTCCCGCAATTCTTGTGGCCACCGACAGCATCTCTTGCACGCCCCTGTCGTTTTTTAAATAATTCTGCACCACCAAATTCAAGGTATGTGCAAAACATGGGACGTGCTGGAATTTGCCCAGATATAATGCACGCACAATATTGCTGGCGTTGTCCGATGCCACAAATCCACAGGAGAGTCCAATTGGGGTAAGCCATTCTGTGATGATCTTCCTCAGTTGCCGTAAGAGGTTTTCATCTGTGTGCGTATTCTGGAAAGCGGTGATACAAAGCGTAGCCTGCCTAGGAAAGAGTTGGCGTTTGCGAGATGCTGCTACTGGTGCCGCCGCTGCTGTTCTTGCGGCGGGAGTCAATACATCTACCCAGTGGGCTGTCACAGTCATATAGTCCTGAGTCTGCCCTGCTCCACTTGTCCACATGTCCGTGGTTAAGTGGACATTGGGTACAACTGCATTTTTTAGGACACTGGTGAGTCTTTTTCTGAGGTCTGTGTACATTTTCGGTATCGCCTGCCTAGAGAAATGGAACCTAGATAGTATTTGGTACCGGGGACACAGTACCTCAATCAAGTCTATAGTTGGCTCTGAAGTAATGATGGATACCGGAACCACGTTTCTCACTGCCCAGGATGCCAAGGCCTCAGTTATCCGCTTTGCAGCAGGATGACTGCTGTGATATTTCATCTTCCTCGCAAAGGACTGTTGGACAGTCAATTGCTTGGTGGAAGTAGTAAAAGTGGTCTTACGACTTCCCCTCTGGGATGACCATCGACTCCCAGCAGCAACAACAGCAGCGCCAGCAGCAGTAGGCGTTACACTCAAGGATGCATCGGAGGAATCCCAGGCAGGAGAGAACTCGTCAGAATTGCCAGTGACATGGCCTGCAGGACTATTGGCATTCCTGGGGAAGGAGGAAATTGACACTGAGGGAGTTGGTGGGGTGGTTTGCGTGAGCTTGGTTACAAGAGGAAGGGATTTACTGGTCAGTGGACTGCTTCCGCTGTCGCCCAAAGTTTTTGAACTTGTCACTGACTTATGATGAATGCGCTGCAGGTGACGTATAAGGGAGGATGTTCCGAGGTGGTTAACGTCCTTACCCCTACTTATTACAGCTTGACAAAGGCAACACACGGCTTGACACCTGTTGTCCGCATTTCTGTTGAAATACTTCCACACCGAAGAGCTGATTTTTTTGGTATTTTCACCAGGCATGTCAATGGCCATATTCCTCCCACGGACAACAGGTGTCTCGCCGGGTGCCTGACTTAAACAAACCACCTCACCATCAGAATCCTCCTTGTCAATTTCCTCCCCAGCGCCAGCAACACCCATATTCTCCTCATCCTGGTGTACTTCAACACTGACATCTTCAATCTGACTATCAGGAACTGGACTGCGGGTGCTCCTTCCAGCACTTGCAGGGGGCGTGCAAATGGTGGAAGGTGCATGCTCTTCACGTCCAGTGTTGGGAAGGTCAGGCATCGCAACCGACACAATTGGACTCTCCTTGTGGATTTGTGATTTTGAAGAACGCACAGTTCTTTGCTGTGCTTTTGCCAGCTTAAGTCTTTTCATTTTTCTAGCGAGAGGCTGAGTGCTTCCATCCTCATGTGAAGCTGAACCACTAGCCATGAAGATAGGCCAGGGCCTCAGCCGTTCCTTGCCACTCCGTGTGGTAAATGGCATATTGGCAAGTTTACGCTTCTCCTCCGACGATTTTTATTTAGATTTTTGAGTCATTTTTTACTGATCTTTTGTGTTTTGGATTTTACATGCTCTGTACTATGACATTGGGCATCGGCCTTGGCAGACGACGTTGATGGAATTTCATCGTCTCGGCCATGACTAGTGGCAGCAGCTTCAGCACGAGGTGGAAGTGGATCTTGATCTTTCCCTATTTTTGGAACCTCAACATTTTTGTTCTCCATATTTTAATAGGCACAACTAAAAGGCACCTCAGGTAAACAATGGAGATGGATGGATACTAGTATACTTATGGATGACGAGTGACTGACGACACAGAGGTAGCTACAGCCGTGGACTACCGTACTGCGTCTGCTAGTATAGAGATGATAATTAATGATATAAAAAAATATATATATATAACTACTGTAGGTATATATAATATAATGACGGACCTGGTGGACACTGTCAGCAGACTGCTAAACTACTAGTATGAAGAAGATAGAAAAAAACTTCCACCACAGGTAGGTAGGTATACAATTATGGACGAGCACTGACGACACAGAGATAGCCACAGCCGTGGCCTACCGTACTGCGTCTGCTAGTATAGAGATGATAATTAATGATATAAAAAAATATATATATAACTACTGTAGGTATATATAATATAATGACGGACCTGGTGGACACTGTCAGCAGACTGCTAAACTACTAGTATGAAGAAGATAGAAAAAAAAAACCACCACAGTTAGGTATACAATTATGGACGAGTGACGACACAGAGGTAGGTACAGCCGTGGACTACCGTACTGCGTCTGCTAGTATAGATAATATACTAAATATATTACTACTGTAGGTATATAATATAATGACGGACCTGGTGGACACTGTCAGCAGACTCCTAAACTACTAGTATGAAGAAGATAGAAAAAAAAACCCCACCACAGGTAGGTATACAATTATGGACGAGCACTGACGACACAGAGGTAGGTACAGCCGTGGACTACCGTACTGCATCTGCTAGTATAGATAATATAATAAATATATTACTACTGTAGGTATATAATATAATGACGGACCTGGTGGACACTGTCAGCAGACTGCTAAACTACTAGTATGAAGAAGATAAAAAAAAAACCCCACCACAGGTAGGTAGGTATACAATTATGGACGAGCACTGACGACACAGAGATAGCCACAGCCGTGGACTACCGTACTGCGTCTGCTAGTATAGATAATATAATAAATATATTACTACTGTAGGTATATAATATAATGATGGACCTGGTGGACACTGTCAGTAGACTCCTAAACTACTAGTATGAAGAAGATAGAAAAAAAAAAACCACCACAGGTAGGTAGGTATACAATTATGGACGAGCACTGACGACACAGAGATAGCCACAGCCGTGGACTACCGTACTGCGTCTGCTAATATAGAGATGATAAAGATGAAAAAAAAAATATAACACTACTGCAGGTAAATATTTATATAATATATGTATGACGGACCTGCTGGACACTGTCAGCAGAATGCATTTATAGAATAAAAAAAAAACACCACAGGAGTGTTTAACTTTTTCAGGCAGACAATATACTGGTGGTCACACTGGCAGCAAAAGTGTGCACTGTACTCCTGCTATAACTGCTCCCCAGTCTCCCCCACAATTAAGCTGTGTGAGCAGTGAGCACTCAGCACAGTCAGATATACATAGATGATATATCATGCAGCACACTGAGGCTGAGCACAGATATGGTATGTGTATCGTTTTTTTTCAGGCAGAGAACGGATTATAAATAATAAAACTGGTGGTCACTATCAGCAAAACTCTGCACTACTGAGTACTCCTGACAAGTTCAACTGCTCCCCAAATTAGTAGTAAATCAAATGTCACTCGTCTCTATCTTCTAATCTAAACGGAGAGGACGCCAGCCACGTCCTCTCCCTATCAATCTCAATGCACGTGTGAAAATGGCGGCGACGCGCGGCTCCTTATATAGAATCCAAGTCTCGTGAGAATCCGACAGCGGGATGATGACGTTCGGGCGCGCTCGGGTTAACCGAGCAAGGCGAGAGGATCCGAGTCTGCTCGGACCCGAGCAAAAAAGGGTGAAGTTCGGGCGGGTTCGGATTCCGAGGAACCGAACCCGCTCATCTCTTATGGCCACCCAGCATGACGCCTCCCTTCTTGACCATGCTGTAATTGCAGTCGCACTGCAGTTCAGCGTGATCATAAAAAATGGTGTAGCCTCCTGCTGGTGCAGACTGTATGTGCGCGCAGGAAGCCGCCACCATTTTTGTGATCACAGCGGCTGAATGTGATGTCATACAGCTGCTGTGACCACGCCCCCTGTGTCTCCTCCATTGCAGACCCCATTTTGAAGCCTTGCCCCCGCACCGCTCCATCCCTGACTTGGAAATGGAGTGTTGCTGACCCCCCTCTCCCCCCCTGCCCCGATTGACAGGCAGAGGCGATCGCATTCTCTGCGGGGTGCCGCAGAAAATGCAGGCACATGCGTATGCTCTTAGCAATTTTTGCGGTTGGATCACTTATTGTGATTGCAATCCAACCTGAATCAGGCCCTATTACCTATCACAATGCGCTGCGGGCAGTACAAAATTGGTTTAATATAGGAGAAAAACCCCCAGACCTGTGCTCCTTAACTGTACCTGGTGGCTAGTGGAGCGGCTGCCCAGTAATCAGTGTCCACGCCAGTGCGCACACGGTCCACCCCCTACGGCCACGCTCCCCTTCATCAGCGGCCTCGTGATCCGGAAGGGCGGTGTGTGTGTGACTGACCTTAGGAAGAAACCGGAGCCTCCGCTGCAGTGACCCAGCAACCAGGGCACGGGAGTATACAGCGCCGCTGGGAGTGATGAAGCTGCAGTAAAGATGTCTATTAGACCTAGCCTGCTGCAGCCCTTGTAGATTCTCATAAAACAAGTTCTTCTTTTCTTGTCAAAATGAATAGCTAAGAATTGGCTTCCTGAGGCAGGCCCCTGTTAAGTGGCCTGCTACTGAAGGCACCAACTACAAACTGAGCTCCCTGTTCATGGAAGCGGGGTTATAGAGGAGGATGCGCTGAGCATCTTGGGAACAGTCAAAAGCTTTGAGTCGGTTGGTGCCTCAGATCAAGATCCTACTCTACACCCCAATGTGAATCCTTGTGGAGTCCTGTGTACCCCACAGAAGAAATTAATGTGTCACACCCATTGGCAGCAACCTTAGAATAGCTGCTGATGGGCACAATTGAGAAAGGAAGGGGGGGGGACATTTGAATCCAGCACATAGATGCAATTCAAATATGTAATTTGTACCTTCCTATTTTAAAATATAATGGATGAACTTCACCCTGTGAGAACAATCTTCATGATCAAGAGATCTCATATGCAAAATAAGTATGAGTTGGGATAGGGCTGGGGAGGGTGGCTGCTCGGGCAGCCCCTCCCCCATCAAGTTAAGGAGATTCAACTGAGGAAGCACAAGGGAACTCTCGTCTGGGGACAACAACTGCAGGGAGACCACATCTTTTCAGATGAACATGGGAGGGCGGAAGGCTGCCTAATACTGAAGCACCATCAAATATCAAACCATATGCAACAACTAGTACAAGCATTCCTGGGGGAAGGTCTGCAGCAGACGGATTTGCATACGGTGATGTCATCCAAGCAGTGGGCCAAAGTTGGCTGGAACCCTCATCTGCATATGAAAAGAGAAAAGGGGCATGCAGGGCATGGCGGCCTTTTGCGGTGCTTGGATGACCCCTAGTTCGCATTAAACACCCCCACCCTCCTTTGGTGTGGGGCTCATGTTGGCTATGCCCCAGCCCCTGAAGCATTCAAGCTGATTTCTTGCAGCAGCTGGGCACTGTAACAGCTCCAGAGCTGCTCTGTAAGGCAACTAAAAGGGTGTGGGCCCTGCAGCACTACCTGTAGTTCGCATTGTGCGTTGGAAGGCACAAAGTAAGCAGACGGGAGAAGTCAGGATAGTGCGCAAGGGCATAGAAGGGAGTGGCTCCAGAAAAGAGAAGTGGAAACAGACAGCAAACTAGGCTGGAGAGAGACCTGAGACAAAGAGATCTGAATTATACGAGAGCCGACCAGGGGAAACACAAATTATGCAATCAAGTTTCCCACATTTGGGGAAATCACAGGAGCAGCACACCCAGAGTGCAATGGGTGAGCCTTGCCCTGGGAGAAGCACCTTCATGATCATAGTATCTCACCTGGCAGGTAAGTAGGAGTTGGGCTAGAGCTGGGGAGGGTCACTGCTCGGGCACCCCCCTGTCAAGTGAAGGAGATCCAACTGAGGCAGCACAAGGGAACTCTCGAAAGAAGAACAAGGCTAGAGGAATATATGAGACAAAGAAATCTGACTTTTACCAGAGCTGACCAGAGGAAAACACAAACACAGTCCCCCACTACCACAAAAAATGCAGGCGAGTTTCCCACATTTGGGGAAATCACAGGGGTCAGCATACCCAGAATGCAATGAATGAACCTCACCCTGGGTGAACAATCTTCATGACCATGGTGTCTCCTATGCAAAATAAGTATGATTTGGGATAGGGCTGGGAGGGCCGCTGCTCAGGCACATCTCTGTCAAGTAAAGGAGATTCAACTGAGGCAGCACAAGGGAACTCTCATCTGGGGACAACAACTGCAGGGAGAACACATATTTTCAGATGAACATGGGAGGGCAGAAGGCTGCCTAATACTGAAGCACCCCCAAACAACAAACCAAATGCAACAACTAGTGCAAGCATTCCTGGGGCAAGGCCTGCAGCAGATGGATTTGCATATGGTGATGTCATCCAAGCAGTGGGTCAAAGTTGGCTTCAACCCTCATCTGCATATGAAAAGAGAAAAGGGGCGTGCAGGGCATGGCGGCCTTTTGCGGTGCTTGGATTACCCCTAGTTCGCATTAAACACCCCCACCCACCTTTGGTGTGGGGCTCATGTTGGCCATGCCCCATCCCCTGAAGCATTCAAGCTGATTTCTTGCAGCAGCTGGGCACTGTAACAGCTCCAGAGCTGCTCTTTAAGGCAAGTAAAAGATTGTGTGGGCCCTGCAGCACTACCTGTAGTTTGCATTGTGCATTGGAAGGCACAAAGTAAGCAGACGGGAGGAGAAGTCAGGATAGTGCACAAGGGTATAGAAGGGAGGGGCTCAAGATAAAAGAAGTGGAAACAGACAGCAAACTAGGCTGGAGAAAGACCTGAGACAAAGAGATCTGAATTATACGAGAGCCGACCAGAGGAAACACAAATTATGCAGTCAAGTGTCCCACATTTGGGGAAATCGTAGGAGCAGCACACCCAGAGTGCAATGGGTGAGCCTTGCCCTGGGAGAAGCACCTTCCTGATCATAGTATCTCACCTGGCAGGTAAGTAGGAGTTGGGCTAGAGCTGGGGAGGGTCGCTGCTCGGGCACCCCCCTGTCAAGTGAAGGAGATCCACCTGAGGCAGCACAAGGGAACTCTCGAAAGAAGAACAAGGCTAGAGGAAAATCTGAGACAAAGAAATCTGAGTTTTAACAGAGCTGACCAGAGGAAAGCACAAACACAGTCCCCCACTACCACAAATAATGCAGTCGAGCTTCCCACATTTGGGTAAATCACAGGGGTCAGCATACCCAAAATGCAATGAATGAACCTCACCCTGGGAGAACAATCTTCATGACCATGGTATCTCCTATGCAAAATAAGTATGATTTGGGATAGGGCTGGGGAGGGCCGCAGCTCATGCACATCTCTGTCAAGTAAAGGAGATTCAACTGAGGCAGCACAAGGGAACTCTCATCTGGGGACAACAACTGCAGGGAGAACACATATTTTCAGATGAACATGGGAGGGCAGAAGGCTGCCTAATACTGAAGCACCCCCAAACAACAAACCAAATGCAACAACTAGTGCAAGCATTCCTGGGGGAAGTTCTGCAGAAGACGGATTTGCATACGGTGATGTCATCCAAGCAGTGGGCCAAAGTTGGCTGGAACCCTCATCTGCATATGAAAAGAGAAAAGGGGTATGCAGGGCATGGCGGCCTTTTGCGGCGCTTGGATGACCCTTAGTTCGCATTAAACACCCCCACCCTCCTTCGGTGTGGGGCTCATGTTGGCCATGCCCCATCCCCTGAAGCATTCAAGCTGATTTCTTGCAGCAGCTTGGCACTGTATCAGCTCCAGAGCTGCTCTGTAAGGCAAGTAAAAGGGTGTGGGCCCTGCAGCACTACCTGTAGTTTGCATTGTGCATTGGAAGGCACAAAGTAAGCAGACAGGAGGAGAAGTCAGGATAGTGCACAAGGGTATAAAAGCGAGTTTCCCACATTTGGGAAAATCACAGGGGTCAGCATACCCAGAATGCAATGAATGAACCTCACCCTGGGAGAACAATCTTCATGACCATGGTATCTCCTATGCAAAATAAGTATGATTTGGGATAGGGCTGGGGAGGGCCGCTGCTCAGGCACATCTCTGTCAAGTAAAGGAGATTCAACTGAGGCAGCACAAGGGAACTCTCATCTGGGGACAACAACTGCAGGGAGAACACATATTTTCAGATAAAAATCTTGGTCATGCTCTGGTTTCTCTTCAGAACGAACAAATCTTTCGCCTTTTATTAAAGATTTCCGTGGAGAGGAGCAAAACCGAGTTTTATCTCAATTTTTGCATGCCCCATCTTTTTGGGGTTTCTTTTATCGGTTTAAAGATATAATGAGTGTGCTTTAATGTAAGCTCATTTGCATAGAAATGACAGTAAATGTTTGTTTCTTTTCAAACAGAACTTTCTTGACCATGCTACTTGCTTGAAAGATCTGGGAGCACATGGAATACAGTACAAACCATGCTTATAGCAAGGAGAAGCCAGGTGAGAAATCTGCTTACTTTCAAGTTGGGCGCTCACTTTGATCTGAATGAGGACTGCTGGCACAGCATTTAGGCGACAGGTGGAATCTTGGTCATGCTCTGGTTTCTCTTCAGAACGAACAAATCTTTCGCCTTTTATTAAAGATTTCTGTGGAGAGGAGCAAAACTGAGTTTTATCTCAATTTTTGCATGCCCCATATTATTGGGGTTTCTTTTATCAGTTTCTTGTTAGCTTTAATGTAAGTTTATTTGCATAACAATGACTATAAATGTCTGTTTCTTTTCAAGCAGAACTTTCTTGACCATTCTAATTGCTTGAAAGATCTGGGAGCACATGGAAAAGAGTACAAACCATGCTTATAGCAAGGGGAAGCCTGGTGAGAAATCTGCTTTCTTTCTTTCAAATTGGGTGCTCACTTTGCGCTGAATGAGGACTGCTGGCATGGCACTCAGGCGACAGGTGGAATCTTAGTCATACTCTGGTTTCTCTTCAAAACGAACAGATCTTTCGCCTTTTACTAAAGATTTCCGTGGAGAGGAGCAAAACTGAGTTTTATCTCAATTTTTGCATGCTCCGTCTTATTGGGGTTTCTTTTATCGGTTTAAAGATAGAACGAGTGTGCTTTAATGTAAGCTCATTTGCATAGAAATGACAGTAAATGTTTGTTTCTTTTCAAACAGAACTTTCTTGACTATACTAAATGCTTGAAAGATCTGGGAGCACATGGAAAAGAGTACAAACCATGCTTATAGCAAGGGGAAGCCTGGTGAGAAATCTGCTTTCTTTCTTTCAAATTGGGTGCTCACTTTGAGCTGAATGAGGACTGCTGGCATGGCACTCAGGCGACAGGTGGAATCTTGGTCATGTTCTGGTTTCTTTTCAGAACGAACAAATCTTTCGCCTTTTACTAAAGATTTCCGTGGAGAGGAGCAAAACTGAGTTTTATCTCAATTTTTGCATGCCCCATCTTATTGGGATTTTATTTTATCGGTTTAAAGATAGAACGAGTGTGCTTTAATGTAAGCTCATTTGCATAGAAATGACAGTAAATGTTTGTTTCTTTTCAAACAGAACTTTCTTGACCACACTAATTGCTTGAAAGATCTGGGAGCACATGGAAAAGAGTACAAACCATGTTTATAGCAAGGGGAAGCCTGGTGAGAAATCTGCTTTCTTTCTTTCAAATTGGGTGCTCACTTTGAGCTGAATGAGGATTGCTGGCATGGCACTCAGGCGACAGGTGGAATCTTGGTCATGCTCTGGTTTCTCTTCAAAACGAACAGATCTTTCACCTTTTACTAAAGATTTCCGTGGAGAGGAGCAAAACTGAGTTTTATCTCAATTTTTGCATGCTCCGTCTTATTGGGGTTTCTTTTATCGGTTTAAAGATAGAACGAGTGTGCTTTAATGTAAGCTCATTTGCATAGAAATGACAGTAAATGTTTGTTTCTTTTCAAACAGAACTTTCTTGACTATACTAATTGCTTGAAAGATCTGGGAGCACATGGAAAAGAGTACAAACCATGTTTATAGCAAGGGGAAGCCTGGTGAGAAATCTGCTTTCTTTCTTTCAAATTGGGTGCTCACTTTGAGCTGAATGAGGACTGCTGGCATGGCACTCAGGCGACAGGTGGAATCTTGGTCATGTTCTGGTTTCTCTTCAGAACGAACAAATCTTTCGCCTTTTACTAAAGATTTCCGTGGAGAGGAGCAAAACTGAGTTTTATCTCAATTTTTGCATGCCCCATCTTATTGGGGTTTTATTTTATCGGTTTAAAGATAGAACGAGTGTGCTTTAATGTAAGCTCATTTGCATAGAAATGACAGTAAATGTTTGTTTCTTTTCAAACAGAACTTTCTTGACCACACTAATTGCTTGAAAGATCTGGGAGCACATGGAAAAGAGTACAAACCATGTTTATAGCAAGGGGAAGCCTGGTGAGAAATCTGCTTTCTTTCATTCAAATTGGGTGCTCACTTTCAGCTGAATGAGAACTGCTGGCATGGCACTCAGGCGACAGGTGGAATCTTGGTCATGCTCTGGTTTCTCTTCAGAACTAACAAATATTTCGCCTTTTATTAAAGATTTCCGTGGAGAGGAGCAAAACTGAGTTTTATCTCAATTTTTGCATGCCCCATATTATTGGGGTTTCTTTTATCAGTTTAAAGACAGAACGAGTGTGCTTTCTTGTTAGCTTTAATGTAAGTTTATTTGCATAACAATGACAGTAAATGTTGTTTCTTTTCAAACAGAACTTTCTTGACCATGCTACTTGCTTAAAGGTCTGGGAGCACATGGAAAACAGTACAAACCATGCAGTATCACAAGAGCCTTTATTTGATCTTTCATGAAGATAGAGCAGAATTGAGGACACGTCAACAATTTCTGCCGAAGGTGGTTCATCTTTCCACATGGTGCCTTTGGCCACTGACACCTTCGTTGAGTCAAAGTCTCTGGCTGTGGTCAGAACTTTGAAAATGTATGTCACCAGAACGGTTCAGATTAGGAAAACAGAGGCTCTGTTTGTCCTGTATGCTCCCAACAGGATTTGGTGTCCTGCTTCCATGCAGACCATTATGCGCTGGATCTGTGGTAAGATTCAGCATGCTCGTTCCACGGCAGGATTGCCGTTACTGAAGTAGGTGAAGACCCATTCTACTAGAAAGGTGGGTTCATCCTTGGCAGCTGGTCGGGGAGTCTCGGCATTGCAACTTTGCCGAGCAGCTATTTAGTAAACACTTTTGCTAAGTTTTACAAGTTTGATACCTTGGCTGATGATAACCTTAAGTTGGGTCATTCGGTGCTGCAGAGTCGTACGCACTCTCCCACCCGTTCAAGAGCTTTGGTATAACCCCATGGTTCTTAATGTGACCCCAGCATCCTCTAGGTCGTATGAGAAAATAGGATTTTAATACCTACCGGTAAATCCTTTTCTCTTAGTCTGTAGAGGATGCTGGGCACCCGTCCCAGTCCATACTGTGTCTGCAGTTATTACTTGTGGTTATACACATGTTGTGTTATGGTTCTGGTCAGCTTTTTGCTGCAATTGTTCATGCCGTTGGCTTGTGTTCTGTTGAATGCCACGTTCTGCGGCATGTTTAAGGTGTGAGCTGGTAAGATGCTCACCTTAGTTTAACAATAAATCCTTTCCTCGAAATGTCCGTCTCCCTGGGCACAGTTCCTATAACTGGAGTCTGGAGGAGGTGCATAGAGGGAGGAGCCAGTTCACACCCTTTGAAAGTCTTAAAGTGCCCATGTCTCTTGCGGATCCCGTCTATACCCCATGGTTCTTAATGTGACCCCAGCATCCTCTACGGACTAAGAGAAAAGAATGCCCTTGCGCACTATCCTGACTTCTCCTCCCGTCTGCTTACTTTGTGCCTTCCAACGCACAATGCGAACTACAGGTGGTGCTGCAGGGCCCACACCCTTTTACTTGCCTTACAGAACAGCTCTGGAGCTGTTACAGTGCCCAGCTGCTGCAAGAAATCAGCTTGAATGCTTCAGGGGATGGGGCATGGCCAACATGAGCCCCACACCAAAGGAGGGTGGGGGTGTTTAATGTGAACTAGGGGTCATCCAAGCACTGCAAAAGGCCGCCATGCCCTGCATGCCCCTTTTCTCTTTTCATATGCAGATGAGGGTTCCAGTCAACTTTGGCCCACTGCTTGGATAACATCACCGTATGCAAATCCGTCTGCTGCAGACCTTCCCCCAGGAATGCTTGTACTAGTTGTTGCATATGGCGCTTCAGTATTAGGCAGCCTTCCGCCCTCCCATGTTCATCTGAAAAGATGTGGTCTCCCTGCAGTTGTTGTCCCCAGACGAGAGTTCCCTTGTGCTTCCTCAGTTGAATCTCCTTAACTTGACGGGGGAGGTGCTGCCCGAGCAGCCCTCCCCAGCCCTATCCCAACTCATATTTATTTTGCATATGAGATCTCTTGATCATGAAGATTGTTCTCACAGGGTGAGGTTCATCCATTATATTTTAAAATAGGAAGGTACGAATTACATATTTGAATTGCATCTATGTGCTGGATTCAAATGTCCCCCCCCCCTTCCTTTCTCAATTGTGCCCGTCAGCAGCTATTCTAAGGTTGCTGCCAATGGGTGTGACGCATTAATTTCTTCTGTGGGGTACACTGGACTCCACAAGGATTCACATTGGGGTGTAGAGTAGGATCTTGATCTGAGGCACCAACCGGCTCAAAGCTTTTGACTGTTCCCAAGAAACTCAGTGCATTCTCCTCTATAACCCCGCTTCCATGAACAGGGAGCTCAGTTTGTAGTTGGTGCCTTCAGTAGCAGGCCAATTAACAGGGGCCTGCCTCAGGCAGCCTATTCTTAGCTATTAATTTTGACAAGAAAAGAAGAACTTGTTTTATGAGAATCTACAAGGGCTGCAGCAGGCTAGGTCTAATAGACATCTTTACTGCAGCTTCATCACTCCCAGCGGCGCTGTATACTCCCGTGCCCTGGTTGCTGGGTCACTGCAGCGGAGGCTCCGGTTTCATCCTAAGGTCAGTCACACACACACCACCCTTCCGGATCACGAGGCCGCTGCTGAAGGGGAGCGAGGCCGTAGGGGGTGGGCCGTGTGCGCACTGCGGTGGACACTGATTACTGGGCAGCCGCTCCACTAGCCACCAGGTACAGTTAAGGAGCACAGGTCTGGGGGGTTTTCTCCTATATTAACCCAATTTTGTACTGCCCGCAGCGCATTGTGATAGGTAATAGGGCCTGATTCAGGTTGGATTGCAATCACAATAAGCGATCCAACTGCAAAAATTGCTAAGAGCATACGCATGTGCCTGCATTTTCTGCGGCACCCCGCAGAGAATGTGATCGCCTCTGCCTGTCAATCGGGGCGGGGAAGGGGGGGAGAGGTGGGTCAGCAACACTCCATTTCCAAGTCAGGGATGGAGCGGTGCGGGGGCAAGGCTTCAAAATGGGGTCTGCAACGGAGGAGACACAGGGGGCGTGGTCACAGCGACTGTATGACATCACATTCAGCCGCTGTGATCACAAAAATGGTGGCGGCTTCCTGCGCGCACATACAGTCTGCACCAGCAGGAGCCTACACCATTTTTTATGATCACGCTGAACTGCAGTGCGACTGCAATTACAGCATGGTCAAGAAGGGAGGCGTCATGCTGGGTGGCCATGCCCTGTCACTTTGCAGGAGCCAGCACCGCTCACACACTAGTCCCCGGGTGCAGCCCCCAACCCCCGGGACACCCGGAGCAACAAAATGTAGATTCAGGCCACCAGGCCACGCCCCTACCTATGAAACCATGCCTCCTTTTTACCATTGCACTGCTTATCTGCGCGCACTGCATTACAATCTCCCTCGCCACCTCTCTGGGTGTCACCAGTGATAGTGACACCTCTGCCATGCTTGTAGCAGCTGGTCCTAAGATCTACGCCTCAAACCCTGAGTGTTTGCCCTTGTGACTTGTTGATCATCATAGCGAAGCAGATGCTTACAGAAAACTGCAGGGGCTTAGATTGAAAATAAAAAAATTGATAGGGTATAAGGTAGAGAGGAGCGGGTTCGGTTCTCCGAGAACCGAATTCCCCACGAACTCCACGTGGTTTACACTGGTCCGAGGCAGGCTCGGTTGTTCCCGCCTGACTCGGAAAACCTGAACAAGGGAAAATGTCATCATCCCGCTGTCGGATTCTCGCGAGATTCGGATTCCATATAAAGAGCTGCGCGTTGCTGCCATTTTTACTCGTGCATTGAAGAGAGAGCGGAGAGGACGTGGCTATGTTCTCTCAGTGGAAATCTCAATATCAGTGCTCAGTATCAGTGGTTACTTATTGCTGCTCAGTAATACTAGTAGTGTGTCTCTCCTGCTCAGTGTCAGTTCTCAGTAGTATCCTCATCAGTGCTCAGTATCACTGTTCATTGTCTTGTGCTGCATTGTGTTGCTCAGCATAATACAGTACATTACTAATAGTCCAGTGCTGCATCTTGCTGCTCAGTGTCAGTTCTAGTATCCTCATCAGTGCTCACTATCACTGCTCATTGCATTGTGGTGTTCTGTATACTACAATAACATAGTAATATAGTAACATAGTTTTTGAGGTTGAATAGAGGCAAATTGCCCATCGTGTTCAACCTGTTTTAAGTTGTGATGATTCTACATACTTGCTGAATAATGTTTTATGACTAGTTAGCTACTATAACTCATGTTACCCCCGGATTAACCATGTTGATATTTTAAGTATTATAACCTTGGATAGCTTTTTCATTCAGAAATGTATCCATTCCTTTTTTAAATCCAATTACAGAGTCCGCCATTACCACCTTCCCTGGCAGGGAATTCCACATCCTGATTGCCCTAACAGTGAAGAAACCTTTCCTCCATTGCGTTCTGAACTTTCCTCCAGTCGCAGCGAGTGACCACGTGTTCTTTTAATAAATAATTCCTCTGATAACTCTTTGTTATGTATCTTTACATATTTGAAGATATTAATAATATCTCCTCTTAGGCACCTCTTTTCTAGTGTATAAATATTCAGCCTAGTAAGTCTTTCCTTATAGTCCAGTACTTTAAGGCCTTTAATCAATTTAGTCTTCAGGATCTCTGACACTTCCATGAGCAGCAGAGTAGTGCAATGGAAGCATGCTGGGCCCATAACCCAGAGGTCGATTGATCGAAACTATCCTCTGCTATGTGCATTTTTTTTTTTATAATTAAAGTAATCAAAAACTGGGATTGATATTTTGGCACTTTTATTTTTACTTAAAGTACAATAACTTTTATCATTTTAATTTGTTTTAATAGTATATTGACAGCATTGTTTTCTTTAAAAAATCCACTTAATTTTCTTTACCCTATTACTGAAATGGTAATTGACAAAAACAAACTACATTGTCACCAGAAGAGCAATGCAAAATGTACAAGTGATATATGAAAATCATCTTCCATCTTGAATTTCAATGATGCATTGGGACAACAATTTGTGAGAAACATCTTCACCCATAAAGAAAGATTTTCTTAATTCCTTACCTGTGTGCTGGTTAGATATCACCTTGTTTTCACATTAAACAGACTTCCCCATGAGGAAGCAGCAAGGATGCAGTGACGTTTCCTGGTGTCAACCTGTATTATTTCAGTAGACATTGAAATGAGGATGCATCTTTGATGCCTTTCCAATGAAGCAAGTTTAATTCAGTAATAGGTGAAAAACCATTCCTACAAAGGTGTTAATCAGAGACTTGGCTTTGTGGACACTTTTCAGAGAGCAAATTTGTTAGCATAAACATAAAATCAGAAAATTAAGAGCTGTTTAATCACTCAATTGGACTTTTCTGCCAGCATAATTTTTTTTCTCTGCAACTCACTGCTAAATTGTGCTTCCTAGCTGTTTTTTTATAAAATCACTTAATCAAATCTAACTCTGATTACATCAGAGAAGGCCAGGTACCCTACACCATAAGGGGGGTTTTTGAAATTTTGACTTGTCTACTTAAAGATCACCAAAATCTGATTACAAGGTCAATTACATCCCTGGGTGGGATTGAACCACCAACCTTTTGGTTAATAGCCAAACATGCTAACCGATTGCGCCACAGAGACACCTTGCGAAAGTCAATACTGACAAAGGCTAATAAGCATTCATCTAGAACGTTTCCTAGAAAAACTTTAAAAAGTCAATAATCTGGAGAATTTTTGTAAGAAACACATTGGTACTTTCCCATGATGAGTGAGTGCTTCAGGATTTCTTGCACTTACATGGGCTATTAACCAAAAGGTTGGTGGTTCAATCCCACCCAGGGATGTAATTGACCTTGTCATCAGATTTTGGTGATCTTTAAGTAGACAAGTCAAAATTTCAAACCCCCTCTTATGGTGTAGGGTACCTGGCCTTCTCTGACGTAATCAGAGTTAGATTTAATTAAGTGATTTTATAAAAAACAGCTAGGAAGCACAATTTAGCAGTGGGTTGCAGAGAAAAAAATAACATTTTAAACCTACCGGTAATTTTTTTTTCTCGTAGTCCGTAGAGGATGATGGGGACTCCGTAAGGACCATGGGGGATAGACGGGCTCCGCAGCAGACATGGGCACTTTAAGAAAGACTTTAGATCTGGGTGTGCACTGGCTCCTCCCTCTATGCCCCTCCTCCATACCTCAGTTAGAGAAACTGTGCCCAGAGGAGACGGACAGTACGAGGAAAGGATTTTTGTTAATCCAAGGTCAAGATTCATACCAGCCACACCAATCACACCGTATAACTTGTGATATACTACCCAGTTAACAGTATGAAAACAACATAGCATCAGTCCAAGACCGATGAAAACTAACATATAACCCTTATGTAAGCAATAACTATATACAAGTCTTGCAGAAGTAGACCGCACTTGGGACGGGCACCCAGCATCCTCTACGGACTACGAGAAAAAGATTTACCGGTAGGTTTAAAATCTTATTTTCTCTTACGTCCTAGAGGATGCTGGGGACTCCGTAAGGACCATGGGGATTATACCAAAGCTCCCAAACGGGCAGGAGAGTGCGGATGACTTTGCAGCACCGATTGAGCAAACAGGAGGTCCTCCTCAGCCAGGGTATCAAACTTATAGAACTTTGCAAAGGTGTTTGAACCAACTTTGACCCACTGCTTGGATGACATCACCATATGCAAATCCATCTGCGGCAGGCCTTCCCCCAGGAATGCTTGCACTAGTTGTTGCATTTGGTTTGTTGTTTGGGGGTGCTTCAGTATTAGGCAGCCTTCTGCCCTCCCATGTTCATCTGAAAATATGTGTTCTCCCTGCAGTTGTTGTCCCCAGATGAGAGTTCCCTTGTGCTGCCTCAGTTGAATCTCCTTTACTTGACAGAGATGTGCCTGAGCAGCGGCCCTCCCCAGCCCTATCCCAAATCATACTTATTTTGCATAGGAGATACCATGGTCATGAAGATTGTTCTCCCAGGGTTAGGTTAATTCATTGCATTCTGGGTATGCTGACCCCTGTGATTTCCCCAAATGTGGGAAACTCAACTGCATTATTTGTGGTAGTGGGGGACTGTGTTTGTGCTTTCCTCTGGTCAGCTCTGGTAAAAGTCAGATTTCTTTGTCTCAGATCTTCCTCTAGCCTTGTTCTTCTTTCGAGAGTTCCCTTGTGCTGCCTCAGTTGGATCTCCTTCACTTGACAGGGGGGTGCCCGAGCAGCGACCCTCCCCAGCTCTAGCCCAACTCCTACTTACCTGCCAGGTGAGATACTATGATCATGAAGATGCTTCTCCCAGGGCAAGGCTCACCCATTGCACTCTGGGTGTGCTGCCCCTGCGATTTCCCCAAATGTGGGAAACTTGACTGCATAATTTGTGTTTCCCCTGGTCGGCTCTCATATAATTCAGATCTCTTTGTCTCAGGTCTCTCTCCAGCCTAGTTTGCTGTCTGTTTCCACTTCTCTTTTCTTGAGCCCCTCCCTTCTATACCCTTGTGCACTATCCTGACTTCTCCCGTCTGCTTACTTTGTGCCTTCCAACGCACAATACAAACTACAGGTAGTGCTGCAGGGCCCACACCCTTTTACTTGCTTTACAGAGCAGCTCTGGAGCTGTTACAGTGCCCAGCTGCTGCAAGAAATCAGCTTGAATGCTTCAGGGGCTGGGGCATAGCCAACATGAGCCCCACACCGAAGGAGGGTGGAGGTGTTTAATGCGAACTAGGGGTCATCCAAGCGCCGCAAAAGGCCGCCATGCCCTGCACACCCCTTTATTCTTTTCATATGCAGACGAGGGTTGAAGCCAACTTTGACCCACTGCTTGGATGACATCACCATATTCAAATCCATCTGCTGCAGGCCTTCCCCCAGGAATGCTTGCACTAGTTGTTGCATTTGGTTTGTTGTTTGGGGGTGCTTCAGTATTAGGCAGCCTTCTGCCCTCCCATGTTCATCTGAAAATATGTGTTCTCCCTGCAGTTGTTGTCCCCAGATGAGAGTTCCCTTGTGCTGCCTCAGTTGAATCTCCTTTACTTGACAGAGATGTGCCTGAGCAGCGGCCCTCCCCAGCCCTATCCCAAATCATACTTATTTTGCATAGGAGATACCATGGTCATGAAGATTGTTCTCCCAGGGTTAGGTTAATTCATTGCATTCTGGGTATGCTGACCCCTGTGATTTCCCCAAATGTGGGAAACTCAACTGCATTATTTGTGGTAGTGTGGGACTGTGTTTGTGCTTTCCTCTGGTCAGCTCTGGTAAAAGTCAGATTTCTTTGTCTCAGATCTTCCTCTAGCCTTGTTCTTCTTTCGAGAGTTCCCTTGTGCTGCCTCAGTTGGATCTCCTTCACTTGACAGGGGGGTGCCCGAGCAGCGACCCTCCCCAGCTCTAGCCCAACTCCTACTTACCTGCCAGGTGAGATACTATGATCATGAAGATGCTTCTCCCACGGCAAGGCTCACCCATTGCACTCTGGCTGTGCTGCCCCTGCGATTTCCCCAAATGTGGGAAACTTGACTGCATAATTTGTGTTTCCCCTGGTCGGCTCTCATATAATTCAGATCTCTTTGTCTCAGGTCTCTCTCCAGCCTAGTTTGCTGTCTGTTTCCACTTCTTTTTTCTTGAGCCGCTCCCTTCTATGCCCTTGCGCACTATCCTGACTTCTCCCGTCTGCTTACTTTGTGCCTTCCAACGCACAATGCAAACTACAGGTAGTGCTGCAGGGCCCACACCCTTTTACTTGCTTTACAGAGCAGCTCTGGAGCTGTTACAGTGCCCAGCTGCTGCAAGAAATCAGCTTGAATGCTTCAGGGGCTGGGGCATAGCCAACATGAGCCCCACACCGAAGGAGGGTAGAGGTGTTTAATGCGAACTAGGGGTCATCCAAGCGCCGCAAAAGGCCGCCATGCCCTGCACACCCCTTTTTTCTTTTCATATGCAGACGAGGGTTGAAGCCAACTTTGACCCACTGCTTGGATGACATCACCATATGCAAATCCATCTGCTGCAGGCCTTCCCCCAAGAATGCTTGCACTAGTAGTTGCATTTGGTTCGTTGTTTGGGGGTGCTTCAGTTTTAGGCAGCCTTCTGCCCTCCCATGTTCATCTGAAAATATGTGTTCTCCCTGCAGTTGTTGTCCCCAGATGAGAGTTCCCTTGTGCTGCCTCAGTTGAATCTCCTTTACTTGACAGAGATGTGCCCTCCCAGCGGCCCTCCCCAGCCCTATCCCAAATCATACTTATTTTGCATAGGAGATACCTTGGTCATGAAAATTGTTCTCCCAGGGTGAGGTTCATTCATTGCATTCTGGGTATGCTGACCCCTGTGATTTCCCCAAATGTGGGAAACTCGACTGCATTATTTGTGGTAGTGGGGGACTGTGTTTGTGCTTTCCTCTGGTCAGCTCTGGTAAAAGTCAGATTTCTTTGTCTCAGATCTTCCTCTAGCCTTGTTCTTCTTTCGAGAGTTCCCTTGTGCTGCCTCAGTTGGATCTCCTTCACTTGACAGGGGGTGCCCAAGCAGCAATCCTCCACAGCTCTAGCCCAACTCCTACTTACCTGCCAGGTGAGATACTATGATCTTCACTGTTAGGGCAATCAGGATGTGGAATTCCCTGCCAGGGAAGGTGGTAATGGCGGACTCTGTAATTGGATTTAAAAAAGGAATGGATACATTTCTGAATGAAAAAGCTATCCAAGGTTATAATACTTAAAATATCAACATGGTTAATCCGGGGGTAACATGAGTTGTAGTAGTTAACTAGTCATAAAACATTATTCAGCAAGTATGTAGAATCATCACAACTTAAAACAGGTTGAACACGATGGGCAATTTGCCTCTTTTCAACCTCAAAAACTATATTACTATATGTTACTATATTACTATGTTACTGTAGTATACAGAACACCACAATGTAATGAGCAGTGATAGTGAGCACTGATGAGGATACTAGAACTGACACTGAGCAGCAAGATGCAGCACTGGACTATTAGTAATGTACTGTAGTATGCTGAGCACCACAATGCAGCACAAGACAATGAGCAGTGATACTGAGCACTGATGAGGATACTACTGAGAACTGACACTGAGCAGGAGAGACACACTACTAGTATTACTGAGCAGCAATAAGTAACCACTGATACTGAGCACTGATATTGAGATTTCCACTGAGAGAACATAGCCACGTCCTCTCCGCTCCCTCTTCAATGCACGAGTAAAAATGGCGGCAACGCGCAGCTCTTTATATGAAATCCGAATCTCGCGAGAATCCGACAGCGGGATGATGACATTTTCCCTTGTTCAGGTTTTCCGAGTCAGGCGGGAACAACCGAGCCTGCCTCGGACCAGTGTAAACCACGTGGAGTTCGTGGGGAATTTGGTTCTCGGAGAACCGAACCCGCTCCTCTCTACCTTATACCCATATATTTTTTTATTTTCAATCTAAGCCCCTGCAGTTTTCTGTAAGCATCTGCTTCGCTATGATGATCAACAAGTCACAAGGGCAAACACTCAGGGCTTGAGGCGTAGATCTTAGGACCAGCTGCTACAAGCATGGCAGAGGTGTCACTATCACTGGTGACACCCAGAGAGGTGGCGAAGGAGATTGTAATGCAGTGCGCGCAGATAAGCAGCGCAATGGTAAAAAGGAGGCATGGTTTCATAGGTAGGGGCGTGGCCTGGTGGCCTGAATTTACATTTTGTTGCTCCGGGTGTCCCGGGGGTTGGGGGCTGCACCCGGGGACTAGTGTGTGAGCGGTACTGGCTCCTGCACAGTGACAGGACATGGCCACCCAGCATGACGCCTCCCTTCTTGACCAATCTGTAATTGCAGTCGCACTGCAGTTCAGCGTGATCATAAAAAATGGTGTAGCCTCCTGCTGGTGCAGACTGTATGTGCGCGCAGGAAGCCGCCACCATTTTTGTGATCACAGCGGCTGAATGTGATGTCATACAGCCGCTGTGACCACGCCCCCTGTGTCTCCTCCGTTGCAGACCCCATTTTGAAGCCTTGCCCCCGCACCGCTCCATCCCTGACTTGGAAATGGAGTGTTGCTGACCCCCCTCTCCCCCCCTGCCCCGATTGACAGGCAGAGGCGATCGCATTCTCTGCGGGGTGCCGCAGAAAATGCAGGCACATGCGTATGCTCTTAGCAATTTTTGCAGTTGGATCGCTTACTGTGATTGCAATCCAACCTGAATCAGGCCCTATTACCTATCACAATGCGCTGCGGGCAGTACAAAATTGGTTTAATATGGGAGAAAAAACCCCAGACCTGTGCTCCTTAACTGTACCTGGTGGCTCGTGGAGCGGCTGCCCAGTAATCAGTGTCCACGCCAGTGCGCACACGGTCCACCCCCTACGGCCACGCTCCCCTTCATCAGCGGCCTCGTGATCCGGAAGGGCGGTGCGTGTGTGACTGACCTTAGGAAGAAACCGGAGCCTCCGCTGCAGTGACCCAGCAACCAGGGCACGGGAGTATACAGCGCCGCTGGGAGTGATGAAGCTGCAGTAAAGATGTCTATTAGACCTAGCCTGCTGCAGCCCTTGTAGATTCTCATAAAAAAAGTTCTTATTTTCTTGTCAAAATTAATAGCTAAGAATAGGCTGCCTGAGGCAGGCCCCTGTTAAGTGGCCTGCTACTGAAGGCACCAACTACAAACTGAGCTCCCTGTTCATGGAAGCGGGGTTATAGAGGAGAATGCGCTGAGCATCTTGGGAACAGTCAAAAGCTTTGAGCCGGTTGGTGCCTCAGATCAAGATCCTACTCTACACCCCAATGTGAATCCTTGTGGAGTCCAGTGTACCCCACAGAAGAAATTAATGTGTCACACCCATTGGCAGCAACCTTAGAATAGCTGTTGACGGGCACAATTGAGAAAGGAAGGGGGGGGGACATTTGAATCCAGCACATAGATGCAATTCAAATATGTAATTTGAACCTTCCTATTTTAAAATATAATGGATGAACTTCACCCTGTGATAACAATCTTCATGATATAGAGATCTCATATGCAAAATAAGTATGAGTTGGGATAGGGCTGGGGAGGGTGGCTGCTCGGGCAAGCCCCTCCCCCGTCAAGTTAAGGAGATTCAACTGAGGAAGCACAAGGGAACTCTCGTCTGGGGACAACAACTGCAGGGAGACCACATTTTTTCAGATGAACATGGGAGGGTGGAAGGCTGCCTAATATTGAAGCACCATCAAATATCAAACCATATGCAATAACTAGTACAAGCATTCCTGGGGGAAGGTCTGCAGAAGACGAATTTGCATACGGTGATGTCATCCAAGATGTGGGCCAAAGTTGGCTGGAACCCTCATCTGCATATGAAAAGAGAAAAGGGGCATGCAGGGCATGGCGGCCTTTTGCGGTGCTTGGATGACCCCTAGTTCGCATTAAACACCCCCACCCTCCTTTGGTGTGGGGCTCATGTTGGCCATGCCCCATCCCCTGAAGCATTCAAGCTGATTTCTTGCAGCAGCTGGGCACTGTAACAGCTCCAGAGCTGTTCTGTAAGGCAAGTAAAAGGGTGTGGGCCCTGCAGCACCACCTGTAGTTCGCATTGTGCGTTGGAAGGCACAAAGTAAGCAGACGGGAGGAGAAGTCAGGATAGTGCGCAAGGGCATCCTTTTCTCTTAGTCCGTAGAGGATGCTGGGGTCACATTAAGAACCATGGGGTATAGACGGGATCCGCAAGAGACATGGGCACTTTAAGACTTTCAAAGGGTGTGAACTGGCTCCTCCCTCTATGCCCCTCCTCCAGACTCCAGTTATAGGAACTGTGCCCAGGGAGACGGACATTTCGAGGAAAGGATTTATTGTTAAACTAAGGTGAGCATCTTACCAGCTCACACCTTAAGCATGCCGCAGAACGTGGCATTCAACAGAACACAAGCCATCGGCATGAACAATTGCAGCAAAAAGCTGACCAGAACCATAACATAACATGTGTATAACCACAAGTAATAACTGCAGACACAGTATGGACTGGGACGGGTGCCCAGCATCCTCTACGGACTAAGAGAAAAGGATTTACCGGTAGGTATTAAAATCCTATTTTCTCATACGACCTAGAGGATGCTGGGGTCACATTAAGAACCATGGGGTTATACCAAAGCTCTTGAACGGGTGGGAGAGTGCGTACGACTCTGCAGCACCGAATGACCCAACTTGAGGTTATCATCAGCCAAGGTATCAAACTTGTAAAACTTAGCAAAAGTGTTTACTAAATAGCTGCTCGGCAAAGTTGCAATGCCGAGACTCCCCGACCAGCTGCCCAGGATGAACCCACCTTTCTAGTAGAATGGGTCTTCACCTAATACAGTAACGGCAATCCTGCCATGGAATGAGCATGCTGAATCTTACCACAGATCCAGCGCATAATGGTCTACATGGAAGCAGGACACCCAATCCTGTTGGGAGCATACAGGACAAACAGAGCCTCTGTTTTCCTAATCTGAACCGTTCTGGTGACATAAATTTTCAAAGTTCTGACCACAGCCAGAGACTTTGACTCAACGAAGGTGTCAGTGGCCAAAGGCACCATGTGGAAAGATGAACCACCTTCGGCAGAAATTGTTGACGTGTCCTCAATTCTGCTCTATCTTCATGAAAGATCAAATAAAGGCTCTTGTGATACTGCATGGTTTGTACTGTTTTCCATGTGCTCCCAGATCTTTCAAGCAAGTAGCATGGTCAAGAAAGTTCTGTTTGAAAAGAAACAACATTTACTGTCATTGTTATAGAATTTGGGAGAAAAAACAAGAAGAAATCTGCACTGTTGACGCACTGGACAGAATGAATGAATCATAAAATATAACCTTTATTAAGTATGTATTAAAATTGGATAAATATTAATATTATTATCCCAAACTGCAGTGAAACATAAAGGTTAAAATCACAGAACTAACATACATGTGCATAAGAAAAATAAAGAGATGTGAAAAAAAGGTTTAAAAAGCGTGTCCGTGTGTGATTATTTTTGAAGGCACAACCCTGGCGGGGTTGTTTATATAGATATATATGTTGCTAATAATCACTTTCTAGCGTAATGTTATTAAATAGCTGTTAGTATCTATGTCGTCAGGTACCACTGGGTCGTATCCTATATACTCCCTTCACTCAATAGGGGTTACCTCCCGGGAAGCCATCCCCATTGGGAATGAAAATGTTAAAGCCTACTGTTAGTGCTTCACCTACACGTTATAGCCCTGAATTTTCCAATGCCTAGCTCTTTGCAAAAGAGAGATATCGGCAAGGAAAAGCTGTATTGTACCTTTGCATTTTTCTCCCAAACGAAAGACACTAGAATGAAAATTTTAAAGCCTCCTGTTAGTGCTTCATCTACACGTTATAGCCCTGAATTTTCCAATGCCTATTTCTTTGCAAAAGAGAGATATCGGCAAGGAAAAGCTTTATTGTACCTTTGCATTTTTCTCCCAAACGAAGGACACTAGAATGAAAATTTTAAAGCCTCCTATTAGTGCTTCATCTACACGTTATAGCCCTGAATTTTCCAATGCCTATTTCTTTGCAAAAGAGAGATATCGGCAAGGAAAAGCTGTATTGTACCTTTGCATTTTTCTCCCAAACGAAGGACACTAGAATGAAAATTTTAAAGCCTCCTGTTAGTGCTTCATCTACACGTTATAGCCCAGAATTTTCCAATGCCTATCTCTTTGCAAAAGAGAGATATCGGCAAGGAAAAGCTGTATTGTACCTTTGCATTTTTCTCCCAAACGAAAGACACTAGAATGAAAATTTTAAAGCCTCCTGTTAGTGCTTCATCTACACGTTATAGCCCTGAATTTTCCAATGCCTATCTCTTTGCAAAAGAGAGATATCGGCAAGGAAAAGCTGTATTGTACCTTTGCATTTTTCTACCAAACGAAGGACACTAGAATGAAAATTTAAAAGCCTCCTGTTAGTGCTTCATCTACACGGTATAGCCCTGAATTTTCCAATGCCTAGCTCTTTGCAAAAGAGAGATATTGGCAAGGAAAAGCTGTATTGTACTTTTGCATTTTTCTCCCAAACGAAGGACACTAGAATGAAAATTTTAAAGCCTCCTGTTAGTGCTTCATCTACACGTTATAGCCCTGCATTTTCCAATGCCTATCTCTTTGCAAAAGAGAGATATCGGCAAGGAAAAGCAGCATTGTACCTTTGCATTTTTCTCCCAAACGAAAGACACTAGAATGAAAATTGTAAAGCCTCCTGTTAGTGCTTCATCTACACGTTATAGCCCTGCATTTTCCAATGCCTAGCTCTTTGCAAAAGAGAGATATTGGCAAGGAAAAGCTGTATTGTACCTTTGCATTTTTCTCCCAAACGAAAGACACTAGAATGAAAATTTTAAAGCCTCCTGTTAGTGCTTCATCTACACGTTATAGCCCTGAATTTTCCAATGCTTATCTCTTTGCAAAAGAGAGATATCGGCAAGGAAAAGCAGCATTGTACTTTTGCATTTTTCTCCCAAACGAAAGACACTAGAATGAAAATTTTAAAGCCTCCTGTTAGTGCTTCATCTACACGTTATAGCCCTGAATTTTCCAATGCCTAGCTCTTTGCAAAAGAGAGATATTGGCAAGGAAAAGCTGTATTGTACCTTTGCATTTTTCTCCCAAACGAAGGACACTAGATTGAAAATTTTTAAGCCTCCTATTAGTGCTTCATCTACACGTTCTAGCCCTGAATTTTCCAATGCCTAGCTCTTTGCAAAAGAGAGATATCGGCAAGGAAAAGCGGTATTGTACCTTTGCATTTTTCTCCCAAACGAAATACACTAGAATGAAAATTTTAAAGCCTCCTGTTAGTGCTTCATCTACACGTTATAGCCCTGAATTTTCCAATGCCTATCTCTTTGCAAAAGAGAGATATCGGCAAGGAAAAGCTGTATTGTACCTTTGCATTTTTCTCCCAAACGAAGGACACTAGAATGAAAATTTTAAAGCCTCCTATTAGTGCTTCATCTACACGTTATAGCCCTGAATTTTTCAATGCCTATCTCTTTGCAAAAGAGAGCTATCGGCAAGGAAAAGCTGTATTGTACCTTTGCAGTTTTCTCCCAAACGAAGGACACTAGAATGAAAATTTTAAAGCCCCCTGTTAGTGCTTCATCTACACGTTATAGCCCTGAATTTTCCAATGCCTATCTCTTTGCAAAAGAGAGATATCGGCAAGGAAAAGCTGTATTGTACCTTTGCATTTTTCTCCCAAACGAAAGACACTAGAATGAAAATTTTAAAGCCTCCTGTTAGTGCTTCATCTACACGTTATAGCCCTGAATTTTCCAATGCCTATCTCTTTGCAAAAGAGAGATATCGGCAAGGAAAAGCTGTATTGTACCTTTGCATTTTTCTCCCAAACGAAAGACACTAGAATGAAAATTTTAAAGCCTCCTGTTAGTGCTTCATCTACACGTTATAGCCCTGCATTTTCCAATGCCTATCTCTTTGCAAAAGAGAGATATCGGCAAGGAAAAGCAGCATTGTACCTTTGCATTTTTCTCCCAAACGAAAGACACTAGAATGAAAATTGTAAAGCCTCCTGTTAGTGCTTCATCTACACGTTATAGCCCTGCATTTTCCAATGCCTAGCTCTTTGCAAAAGAGAGATATTGGCAAGGAAAAGCTGTATTGTACCTTTGCATTTTTCTCCCAAACGAAAGACACTAGAATGAAAATTTTAAAGCCTCCTGTTAGTGCTTCATCTACACGTTATAGCCCTGAATTTTCCAATGCTTATCTCTTTGCAAAAGAGAGATATTGGCAAGGAAAAGCAGCATTGTACTTTTGCATTTTTCTCCCAAACGAAAGACACTAGAATGAAAATTTTAAAGCCTCCTGTTAGTGCTTCATCTACACGTTATAGCCCTGAATTTTCCAATGCCTAGCTCTTTGCAAAAGAGAGATATTGGCAAGGAAAAGCTGTATTGTACCTTTGCATTTTTCTCCCAAACGAAGGACACTAGATTGAACATTTTAAAGCCTCCTATTAGTGCTTCATCTACACGTTATAGCCCTGAATTTTCCAATGCCTAGCTCTTTGCAAAAGAGAGATATCGGCAAGGAAAAGCGGTATTGTACCTTTGCATTTTTCTCCCAAACGAAATACACTAGAATGAAAATTTTAAAGCCTCCTGTTAGTGCTTCATCTACACGTTATAGCCCTGAATTTTCCAATGCCTATCTCTTTGCAAAAGAGAGATATCGGCAAGGAAAAGCTGTATTGTACCTTTGCATTTTTCTCCCAAACGAAGGACACTAGAATGAAAATTTTAAAGCCTCCTATTAGTGCTTCATCTACACGTTATAGCCCTGAATTTACCAATGCCTATCTCTTTGCAAAAGAGAGATATCGGCAAGGAAAAGCTGTATTGTACCTTTGCAGTTTTCTCCCAAACGAAGGACACTAGAATGAAAATTTTAAAGCCTCCTGTTAGTGCTTCATCTACACGTTATAGCCCTGAATTTTCCAATGCCTATCTCTTTGCAAAAGAGAGATATCGGCAAGGAAAAGCTGTATTGTACCTTTGCATTTTTCTCCCAAACGAAAGACACTAGAATGAAAATTTTAAAGCCTCCTATTAGTGCTTCATCTACACGTTATAGCCCTGAATTTACCAATGCCTATCTCTTTGCAAAAGAGAGATATCGGCAAGGAAAAGCTGTATTGTACCTTTGCATTTTTCTCCCAAACGAAAGACACTAGAATGAAAATTTTAAAGCCTCCTGTTAGTGCTTCATCTACACGTTATAGCCCTGAATTTTCCAATGCCTATCTCTTTGCAAAAGAGAGATATCGGCAAGGAAATGCTGTATTGTACCTTTGCATTTTTCTCCCAAACGAAAGACACTAGAATGAAAATTTTAAAGCCTCCTGTTAGTGCTTCATCTACACGTTATAGCCCTGAATTTTCCAATGCCTATCTCTTTGCAAAAGAGAGATATCGGCAAGGAAAAGCTGTATTGTACCTTTGCATTTTTCTCCCAAACGAAAGACACTAGAATGAAAATTTTAAAGCCTCCTGTTAGTGCTTCATCTACACGTTATAGCCCTGCATTTTCCAATGCCTATCTCTTTGCAAAAGAGAGATATCGGCAAGGAAAAGCAGCATTGTACCTTTGCATTTTTCTCCCAAACGAAAGACACTAGAATGAAAATTGTAAAGCCTCCTGTTAGTGCTTCATCTACACGTTATAGCCCTGCATTTTCCAATGCCTAGCTCTTTGCAAAAGAGAGATATTGGCAAGGAAAAGCTGTATTGTACCTTTGCATTTTTCTCCCAAACGAAAGACACTAGAATGAAAATTTTAAAGCCTCCTGTTAGTGCTTCATCTACACGTTATAGCCCTGAATTTTCCAATGCTTATCTCTTTGCAAAAGAGAGATATTGGCAAGGAAAAGCAGCATTGTACTTTTGCATTTTTCTCCCAAACGAAAGACACTAGAATGAAAATTTTAAAGCCTCCTGTTAGTGCTTCATCTACACGTTATAGCCCTGAATTTTCCAATGCCTAGCTCTTTGCAAAAGAGAGATATTGGCAAGGAAAAGCTGTATTGTACCTTTGCATTTTTCTCCCAAACGAAGGACACTAGATTGAACATTTTAAAGCCTCCTATTAGTGCTCCATCTACACGTTATAGCCCTGAATTTTCCAATGCCTAGCTCTTTGCAAAAGAGAGATATCGGCAAGGAAAAGCGGTATTGTACCTTTGCATTTTTCTCCCAAACGAAATACACTAGAATGAAAATTTTAAAGCCTCCTGTTAGTGCTTCATCTACACGTTATAGCCCTGAATTTTCCAATGCCTATCTCTTTGCAAAAGAGAGATATCGGCAAGGAAAAGCTGTATTGTACCTTTGCATTTTTCTCCCAAACGAAGGACACTAGAATGAAAATTTTAAAGCCTCCTATTAGTGCTTCATCTACACGTTATAGCCCTGAATTTACCAATGCCTATCTCTTTGCAAAAGAGAGATATCGGCAAGGAAAAGCTGTATTGTACCTTTGCAGTTTTCTCCCAAACGAAGGACACTAGAATGAAAATTTTAAAGCCTCCTGTTAGTGCTTCATCTACACGTTATAGCCCTGAATTTTCCAATGCCTATCTCTTTGCAAAAGAGAGATATCGGCAAGGAAAAGCTGTATTGTACCTTTGCATTTTTCTCCCAAACGAAAGACACTAGAATGAAAATTTTAAAGCCTCCTATTAGTGCTTCATCTACACGTTATAGCCCTGAATTTACCAATGCCTATCTCTTTGCAAAAGAGAGATATCGGCAAGGAAAAGCTGTATTGTACCTTTGCATTTTTCTCCCAAACGAAAGACACTAGAATGAAAATTTTAAAGCCTCCTGTTAGTGCTTCATCTACACGTTATAGCCCTGAATTTTCCAATGCCTATCTCTTTGCAAAAGAGAGATATCGGCAAGGAAATGCTGTATTGTACCTTTGCATTTTTCTCCCAAACGAAAGACACTAGAATGAAAATTTTAAAGCCTCCTGTTAGTGCTTCATCTACACGTTATAGCCCTGAATTTTCCAATGCTTATCTCTTTGCAAAAGAGAGATATTGGCAAGGAAAAGCAGCATTGTACTTTTGCATTTTTCTCCCAAACGAAAGACACTAGAATGAAAATTTTAAAGCCTCCTGTTAGTGCTTCATCTACACGTTATAGCCCTGAATTTTCCAATGCCTAGCTCTTAGCAAAAGAGAGATATTGGCAAGGAAAAGCTGTATTGTACCTTTGCATTTTTCTCCCAAACGAAGGACACTAGATTGAACATTTTAAAGCCTCCTATTAGTGCTTCATCTACACGTTATAGACCTGAATTTTCCAATGCCTAGCTCTTTGCAAAAGAGAGATATCGGCAAGGAAAAGCGGTATTGTACCTTTGCATTTTTCTCCCAAACGAAATACACTAGAATGAAAATTTTAAAGCCTCCTGTTAGTGCTTCATCTACACGTTATAGCCCTGAATTTTCCAATGCCTATCTCTTTGCAAAAGAGAGATATCGGCAAGGAAAAGCTGTATTGTACCTTTGCATTTTTCTCCCAAACGAAGGACACTAGAATGAAAATTTTAAAGCCTCCTATTAGTGCTTCATCTACACGTTATAGCCCTGAATTTACCAATGCCTATCTCTTTGCAAAAGAGAGATATCGGCAAGGAAAAGCTGTATTGTACCTTTGCAGTTTTCTCCCAAACGAAGGACACTAGAATGAAAATTTTAAAGCCTCCTGTTAGTGCTTCATCTACACGTTATAGCCCTGAATTTTCCAATGCCTATCTCTTTGCAAAAGAGAGATATCGGCAAGGAAAAGCTGTATTGTACCTTTGCATTTTTCTCCCAAACGAAAGACACTAGAATGAAAATTTTAAAGCCTCCTATTAGTGCTTCATCTACACGTTATAGCCCTGAATTTTCCAATGATTATCTCTTTGCAAAAGAGAGATATCGGCAAGGAAAAGCTGTATTGTACCTTTGCATTTTTCTCCCAAACGAAAGACACTAGAATGAAAATTTTAAAGCCTCCTGTTAGTGCTTCATCTACACGTTATAGCCCTGAATTTTCCAATGCCTATCTCTTTGCAAAAGAGAGATATCGGCAAGGAAAAGCTGTATTGTACCTTTGCATTTTTCTACCAAACGAAAGACACTAGAATGAAAATTTAAAAGCCTCCTGTTAGGCCATCATCTACACGACATAGCCCTGAATTTTCCAATGCCTAGCTCTTTGCAAAAGAGAGATATTGGCAAGGAAAAGCTGTCTTGTACCTTTGCATTTTTCTCCCAAACGAAGGACACTAGAAAGAAAATTATAAAGCCTCCTGTTAGGCCATCATCTCACCATTTGCTCCAGTGGTGATGTGGTTGGAATCCCCATGCTAATGTTTTTTTAGGCGTCTATATCCAAGCGGTAAAATGTGCTTTAAAATGTTCTTTCTAGTGTCCTTCGTTTGGGAGAAAAATGCAATGGTACAAGACAGCTTTTCCTTGCCAATATCTCTCTTTTGCAAAGAGCTGCGCATTGGAAAATTAAGGGCTATGTCGTGTAGATGATGGCCTAAAAGGAGGCTTTAAAATTTTCTTTCTAGTGTCCTTCGTTTGGGAGAAAAATGCAATGGTACAAGACAGCTTTTCCTTGCCAATATCTCTCTTTTGCAAAGAGCTGCGCATTGGAAAATTCAGGGCTATGTCGTGTAGATGATGGCCTAACAGGAGGCTTTAAAATTTTCTTTCTAGTGTCCTTCGTTTGGGAGAAAAATGCAAAGGTACAAGACAGCTTTTCCTTGCCAATATCTCTCTTTTGCAAAGAGCTACGCATTGGAAAATTCAGGGCTATGTCGTGTAGATGATGGCCTAACAGGAGGCTTTAAAATTTTCTTTCTAGTGACCTTCGTTTGGGAGAAAAATGCAAAGGTACAAGACAGCTTTTCCTTGCCAATATCTCTCTTTTGCAAAGAGCTGCGCATTGAAAAATTCAGGGCTATGTCGTGTAGATGATGGCCTAACAGGAGGCTTTAAAATGTTCTTTCTAGTGTCCTTCGTTTGGGAGAAAAATGCAATGGTACAAGACAGCTTTTCCTTGCCAATATCTCTCTTTTGCAAAGAGCTGCGCATTGGAAAATTCAGGGCTATGTCGTGTAGATGATGGCTTAACAGGAGGCTTTAAAATTTTCTTTCTAGTGTCCTTCGTTTGGGAGAAAAATGCAAAGGTACAAGACAGCTTTTCCTTGCCAATATCTCTCTTTTGCAAAGAGCTACGCATTGGAAAATTCAGGGCTATGTCGTGTAGATGATGGCCTAACAGGAGGCTTTAAAATTTTCTTTCTAGTGTCCTTCGTTTGGGAGAAAAATGCAATGGTACAAGACAGCTTTTCCTTGCCAATATCTCTCTTTTGCAAAGAGCTGCGCATTGGAAAATTCAGGGCTATGTCGTGTAGATGATGGCCTAACAGGAGGCTTTAAATTTTTCTTTCTAGTGTCCTTCGTTTAGGAGAAAAATGCAATGGTACAAGACAGCTTTTCCTTGCCAATATCTCTCTTTTGCAAAGAGCTGCGCATTGGAAAATTCAGGGCTATGTCGTGTAGATGATGGCCTAACAGGAGGCTTTAAAATTTTCTTTCTAGTGTCCTTCGTTTGGGAGAAAAATGCAAAGGTACAAGACAGCTTTTCCTTGCCAATATCTCTCTTTTGCAAAGAGCTACGCATTGGAAAATTCAGGGCTATGTCGTGTAGATGATGGCCTAACAGGAGGCTTTAAAATTTTCTTTCTAGTGTCCTTCGTTTGGGAGAAAAATGCAATGGTACAAGACAGCTTTTCCTTGCCAATATCTCTCTTTTGCAAAGAGCTGCGCATTGGAAAATTCAGGGCTATGTCGTGTAGATGATGGCCTAACAGGAGGCTTTAAATTTTTCTTTCTAGTGTCCTTCGTTTAGGAGAAAAATGCAATGGTACAAGACAGCTTTTCCTTGCCAATATCTCTCTTTTGCAAAGAGCTGCGCATTGGAAAATTCAGGGCTATGTCGTGTAGATGATGGCCTAACAGGAGGCTTTAAAATTTTCTTTCTAGTGTCCTTCGTTTGGGAGAAAAATGCAAAGGTACAAGACAGCTTTTCCTTGCCAATATCTCTCTTTTGCAAAGAGCTACGCATTGGAAAATTCAGGGCTATGTCGTGTAGATGATGGCCTAACAGGAGGCTTTAAAATTTTCTTTCTAGTGTCCTTCGTTTGGGAGAAAAATGCAATGGTACAAGACAGCTTTTCCTTGCCAATATCTCTCTTTTGCAAAGAGCTGCGCATTGGAAAATTCAGGGCTATGTCGTGTAGATGATGGCCTAACAGGAGGCTTTAAAATTTTCTTTCTAGTGTCCTTCGTTTGGGAGAAAAATGCAAAGGTACAAGACAGCTTTTCCTTGCCAATAACTCTCTTTTGCAAAGAGCTACGCATTGGAAAATTCAGGGCTATGTCGTGTAGATGATGGCCTAACAGGAGGCTTTAAAATTATCTTTCTAGTGACCTTCGTTTGGGAGAAAAATGCAAAGGTACAAGACAGCTTTTCCTTGCCAATATCTCTCTTTTGCAAAGAGCTGCGCATTGGAAAATTCAGGGCTATGTCGTGTAGATGATGGCCTAACAGGAGGCTTTAAAATGTTCTTTCTAGTGTCCTTCGTTTGGGAGAAAAATGCAATGGTACAAGACAGCTTTTCCTTGCCAATATCTCTCTTTTGCAAAGAGCTGCGCATTGGAAAATTCAGGGCTATGTCGTGTAGATGATGGCCTAACAGGAGGCTTTAAAATTTTCTTTCTAGTGTCCTTCGTTTGGGAGAAAAATGCAAAGGTACAAGACAGCTTTTCCTTGCCAATATCTCTCTTTTGCAAAGAGCTACGCATTGGAAAATTCAGGGCTATGTCGTGTAGATGATGGCCTAACAGGAGGCTTTAAAATTATCTTTCTAGTGACCTTCGTTTGGGAGAAAAATGCAAAGGTACAAGACAGCTTTTCCTTGCCAATATCTCTCTTTTGCAAAGAGCTGCGCATTGGAAAATTCAGGGCTATGTCGTGTAGATGATGGCCTAACAGGAGGCTTTAAAATGTTCTTTCTAGTGTCCTTCGTTTGGGAGAAAAATGCAATGGTACAAGACAGCTTTTCCTTGCCAATATCTCTCTTTTGCAAAGAGCTGCGCATTGGAAAATTCAGGGCTATGTCGTGTAGATGATGGCCTAACAGGAGGCTTTAAAATTTTCTTTCTAGTGTCCTTCGTTTGGGAGAAAAATGCAAAGGTACAAGACAGCTTTTCCTTGCCAATATCTCTCTTTTGCAAAGAGCTACGCATTGGAAAATTCAGGGCTATGTCGTGTAGATGATGGCCTAACAGGAGGCTTTAAATTTTTCTTTCTAGTGTCCTTCGTTTAGGAGAAAAATGCAATGGTACAAGACAGCTTTTCCTTGCCAATATCTCTCTTTTGCAAAGAGCTGCGCATTGGAAAATTCAGGGCTATGTCGTGTAGATGATGGCCTAACAGGAGGCTTTAAAATTTTCTTTCTAGTGTCCTTCGTTTGGAAGAAAAATGCAAAGGTACAAGACAGCTTTTCCTTGCCAATATCTCTCTTTTGCAAAGAGCTACGGATTGGAAAATTCAGGGCTATGTCGTGTAGATGATGGCCTAACAGGAGGCTTTAAATTTTTCTTTCTAGTGTCCTTCGTTTAGGAGAAAAATGCAATGGTACAAGACAGCTTTTCCTTGCCAATATCTCTCTTTTGCAAAGAGCTGCGCATTGGAAAATTCAGGGCTATGTCGTGTAGATGATGGCCTAACAGGAGGCTTTAAAATTTTCTTTCTAGTGTCCTTCGTTTGGGAGAAAAATGCAAAGGTACAAGACAGCTTTTCCTTGCCAATATCTCTCTTTTGCAAAGAGCTACGCATTGGAAAATTCAGGGCTATGTCGTGTAGATGATGGCCTAACAGGAGGCTTTAAAATTTTCTTTCTAGTGTCCTTCGTTTGGGAGAAAAATGCAATGGTACAAGACAGCTTTTCCTTGCCAATATCTCTCTTTTGCAAAGAGCTGCGCATTGGAAAATTCAGGGCTATGTCGTGTAGATGATGGCCTAACAGGAGGCTTTAAATTTTTCTTTCTAGTGTCCTTCGTTTAGGAGAAAAATGCAATGGTACAAGACAGCTTTTCCTTGCCAATATCTCTCTTTTGCAAAGAGCTGCGCATTGGAAAATTCAGGGCTATGTCGTGTAGATGATGGCCTAACAGGAGGCTTTAAAATTTTCTTTCTAGTGTCCTTCGTTTGGGAGAAAAATGCAAAGGTACAAGACAGCTTTTCCTTGCCAATATCTCTCTTTTGCAAAGAGCTACGCATTGGAAAATTCAGGGCTATGTCGTGTAGATGATGGCCTAACAGGAGGCTTTAAAATTTTCTTTCTAGTGTCCTTCGTTTGGGAGAAAAATGCAATGGTACAAGACAGCTTTTCCTTGCCAATATCTCTCTTTTGCAAAGAGCTGCGCATTGGAAAATTCAGGGCTATGTCGTGTAGATGATGGCCTAACAGGAGGCTTTAAATTTTTCTTTCTAGTGTCCTTCGTTTAGGAGAAAAATGCAATGGTACAAGACAGCTTTTCCTTGCCAATATCTCTCTTTTGCAAAGAGCTGCGCATTGGAAAATTCAGGGCTATGTCGTGTAGATGATGGCCTAACAGGAGGCTTTAAAATTTTCTTTCTAGTGTCCTTCGTTTGGGAGAAAAATGCAAAGGTACAAGACAGCTTTTCCTTGCCAATATCTCTCTTTTGCAAAGAGCTACGCATTGGAAAATTCAGGGCTATGTCGTGTAGATGATGGCCTAACAGGAGGCTTTAAAATTTTCTTTCTAGTGTCCTTCGTTTGGGAGAAAAATGCAAAGGTACAAGACAGCTTTTCCTTGCCAATATCTCTCTTTTGCAAAGAGCTACGCATTGGAAAATTCAGGGCTATGTCGTGTAGATGATGGCCTAACAGGAGGCTTTAAAATTATCTTTCTAGTGACCTTCGTTTGGGAGAAAAATGCAAAGGTACAAGACAGCTTTTCCTTGCCAATATCTCTCTTTTGCAAAGAGCTGCGCATTGGAAAATTCAGGGCTATGTCGTGTAGATGATGGCCTAACAGGAGGCTTTAAAATGTTCTTTCTAGTGTCCTTCGTTTGGGAGAAAAATGCAATGGTACAAGACAGCTTTTCCTTGCCAATATCTCTCTTTTGCAAAGAGCTGCGCATTGGAAAATTCAGGGCTATGTCGTGTAGATGATGGCCTAACAGGAGGCTTTAAAATTTTATTTCTAGTGTCCTTCGTTTGGGAGAAAAATGCAAAGGTACAAGACAGCTTTTCCTTGCCAATATCTCTCTTTTGCAAAGAGCTACGCATTGGAAAATTCAGGGCTATGTCGTGTAGATGATGGCCTAACAGGAGGCTTTAAAATTTTCTTTCTAGTGTCCTTCGTTTGAGAGAAAAATGCAATGGTACAAGACAGCTTTTCCTTGCCAATATCTCTCTTTTGCAAAGAGCTGCGCATTGGAAAATTCAGGGCTATGTCGTGTAGATGATGGCCTAACAGGAGGCTTTAAAATTTTCTTTCTAGTGTCCTTCGTTTGGAAGAAAAATGCAAAGGTACAAGACAGCTTTTCCTTGCCAATATCTCTCTTTTGCAAAGAGCTACGGATTGGAAAATTCAGGGCTATGTCGTGTAGATGATGGCCTAACAGGAGGCTTTAAATTTTTCTTTCTAGTGTCCTTCGTTTAGGAGAAAAATGCAATGGTACAAGACAGCTTTTCCTTGCCAATATCTCTCTTTTGCAAAGAGCTGCGCATTGGAAAATTCAGGGCTATGTCGTGTAGATGATGGCCTAACAGGAGGCTTTAAAATTTTCTTTCTAGTGTCCTTCGTTTGGGAGAAAAATGCAAAGGTACAAGACAGCTTTTCCTTGCCAATATCTCTCTTTTGCAAAGAGCTACGCATTGGAAAATTCAGGGCTATGTCGTGTAGATGATGGCCTAACAGGAGGCTTTAAAATTTTCTTTCTAGTGTCCTTCGTTTGGGAGAAAAATGCAATGGTACAAGACAGCTTTTCCTTGCCAATATCTCTCTTTTGCAAAGAGCTGCGCATTGGAAAATTCAGGGCTATGTCGTGTAGATGATGGCCTAACAGGAGGCTTTAAATTTTTCTTTCTAGTGTCCTTCGTTTAGGAGAAAAATGCAATGGTACAAGACAGCTTTTCCTTGCCAATATCTCTCTTTTGCAAAGAGCTGCGCATTGGAAAATTCAGGGCTATGTCGTGTAGATGATGGCCTAACAGGAGGCTTTAAAATTTTCTTTCTAGTGTCCTTCGTTTGGAAGAAAAATGCAAAGGTACAAGACAGCTTTTCCTTGCCAATATCTCTCTTTTGCAAAGAGCTACGGATTGGAAAATTCAGGGCTATGTCGTGTAGATGATGGCCTAACAGGAGGCTTTAAATTTTTCTTTCTAGTGTCCTTCGTTTAGGAGAAAAATGCAATGGTACAAGACAGCTTTTCCTTGCCAATATCTCTCTTTTGCAAAGAGCTGCGCATTGGAAAATTCAGGGCTATGTCGTGTAGATGATGGCCTAACAGGAGGCTTTAAAATTTTCTTTCTAGTGTCCTTCGTTTGGGAGAAAAATGCAAAGGTACAAGACAGCTTTTCCTTGCCAATATCTCTCTTTTGCAAAGAGCTACGCATTGGAAAATTCAGGGCTATGTCGTGTAGATGATGGCCTAACAGGAGGCTTTAAAATTTTCTTTCTAGTGTCCTTCGTTTGGGAGAAAAATGCAATGGTACAAGACAGCTTTTCCTTGCCAATATCTCTCTTTTGCAAAGAGCTGCGCATTGGAAAATTCAGGGCTATGTCGTGTAGATGATGGCCTAACAGGAGGCTTTAAATTTTTCTTTCTAGTGTCCTTCGTTTAGGAGAAAAATGCAATGGTACAAGACAGCTTTTCCTTGCCAATATCTCTCTTTTGCAAAGAGCTGCGCATTGGAAAATTCAGGGCTATGTCGTGTAGATGATGGCCTAACAGGAGGCTTTAAAATTTTATTTCTAGTGTCCTTCGTTTGGGAGAAAAATGCAAAGGTACAAGACAGCTTTTCCTTGCCAATATCTCTCTTTTGCAAAGAGCTACGCATTGGAAAATTCAGGGCTATGTCGTGTAGATGATGGCCTAACAGGAGGCTTTAAAATTTTCTTTCTAGTGTCCTTCGTTTGGGAGAAAAATGCAAAGGTACAAGACAGCTTTTCCTTGCCAATATCTCTCTTTTGCAAAGAGCTACGCATTGGAAAATTCAGGGCTATGTCGTGTAGATGATGGCCTAACAGGAGGCTTTAAAATTATCTTTCTAGTGACCTTCGTTTGGGAGAAAAATGCAAAGGTACAAGACAGCTTTTCCTTGCCAATATCTCTCTTTTGCAAAGAGCTGCGCATTGGAAAATTCAGGGCTATGTCGTGTAGATGATGGCCTAACAGGAGGCTTTAAAATGTTCTTTCTAGTGTCCTTCGTTTGGGAGAAAAATGCAATGGTACAAGACAGCTTTTCCTTGCCAATATCTCTCTTTTGCAAAGAGCTGCGCATTGGAAAATTCAGGGCTATGTCGTGTAGATGATGGCCTAACAGGAGGCTTTAAAATTTTATTTCTAGTGTCCTTCGTTTGGGAGAAAAATGCAAAGGTACAAGACAGCTTTTCCTTGCCAATATCTCTCTTTTGCAAAGAGCTACGCATTGGAAAATTCAGGGCTATGTCGTGTAGATGATGGCCTAACAGGAGGCTTTAAAATTATCTTTCTAGTGACCTTCGTTTGGGAGAAAAATGCAAAGGTACAAGACAGCTTTTCCTTGCCAATATCTCTCTTTTGCAAAGAGCTGCGCATTGGAAAATTCAGGGCTATGTCGTGTAGATGATGGCCTAACAGGAGGCTTTAAAATGTTCTTTCTAGTGTCCTTCGTTTGGGAGAAAAATGCAATGGTACAAGACAGCTTTTCCTTGCCAATATCTCTCTTTTGCAAAGAGCTGCGCATTGGAAAATTCAGGGCTATGTCGTGTAGATGATGGCCTAACAGGAGGCTTTAAAATTTTCTTTCTAGTGTCCTTCGTTTGGGAGAAAAATGCAAAGGTACAAGACAGCTTTTCCTTGCCAATATCTCTCTTTTGCAAAGAGCTACGGATTGGAAAATTCAGGGCTATGTCGTGTAGATGATGGCCTAACAGGAGGCTTTAAATTTTTCTTTCTAGTGTCCTTCGTTTGGGAGAAAAATGCAAAGGTACAAGACAGCTTTTCCTTGCCAATATCTCTCTTTTGCAAAGAGCTACGCATTGGAAAATTCAGGGCTATGTCGTATAGATGATGGCCTAACAGGAGGCTTTAAAATTTTCTTTCTAGTGTCCTTCGTTTGGGAGAAAAATGCAATGGTACAAGACAGCTTTTCCTTGCCAATATCTCTCTTTTGCAAAGAGCTGCGCATTGGAAAATTCAGGGCTATGTCGTGTAGATGATGGCCTAACAGGAGGCTTTAAAATTTTCTTTCTAGTGTCCTTCGTTTGGGAGAAAAATGCAAAGGTACAAGACAGCTTTTCCTTGCCAATATCTCTCTTTTGCAAAGAGCTACGCATTGGAAAATTCAGGGCTATGTCGTGTAGATGATGGCCTAACAGGAGGCTTTAAAATTTTCTTTCTAGTGACCTTCGTTTGGGAGAAAAATGCAAAGGTACAAGAAAGCTTTTCCTTGCTAATATCTCTCTTTTGCAAAGAGCTGCGCATTGGAAAATTCAGGGCTATGTCGTGTAGATGATGGCCTAACAGGAGGCTTTAAAATTTTCTTTCTAGTGTCCTTCGTTTGGGAGAAAAATGCAATGGTACAAGACAGCTTTTCCTTGCCAAAATCTCTCTTTTGCAAAGAGCTGCGCATTGGAAAATTCAGGGCTATGTCGTGTAGATGATGGCCTAACAGGAGGCTTTAAAATTTTCTTTCTAGTGACCTTCGTTTGGGAGAAAAATGCAAAGGTACAAGAAAGCTTTTCCTTGCTAATATCTCTCTTTTGCAAAGAGCTGCGCATTGGAAAATTCAGGGCTATGTCGTGTAGATGATGGCCTAACAGGAGGCTTTAAAATTTTCTTTCTAGTGTCCTTCGTTTGGGAGAAAAATGCAAAGGTACAAGACAGCTTTTCCTTGCCAATATCTCTCTTTTGCAAAGAGCTACGCATTGGAAAATTCAGGGCTATGTCGTGTAGATGATGGCCTAACAGGAGGCTTTAAAATTTTCTTTCTAGTGACCTTCGTTTGGGAGAAAAATGCAAAGGTACAAGACAGCTTTTCCTTGCTAATATCTCTCTTTTGCAAAGAGCTGCGCATTGGAAAATTCAGGGCTATGTCGTGTAGATGATGGCCTAACAGGAGGCTTTAAAATGTTCTTTCTAGTGTCCTTCGTTTGGGAGAAAAATGCAAAGGTACAAGACAGCTTTTCCTTGCCAATATCTCTCTTTTGCAAAGAGCTACTCATTGGAAAATTCAGGGCTATGTCGTGTAGATGATGGCCTAACAGGAGGCTTTAAAATTTTCTTTCTAGTGACCTTCGTTTGGGAGAAAAATGCAAAGGTACAAAACAGCTTTTCCTTGCCAATATCTCTCTTTTGCAAAGAGCTGCGCATTGGAAAATTCAGGGCTATGTCGTGTAGATGATGGCCTAACAGGAGGCTTTAAAATTTTCTTTCTAGTGACCTTCGTTTGGGAGAAAAATGCAAAGGTACAAGAAAGCTTTTCCTTGCTAATATCTCTCTTTTGCAAAGAGCTGCGCATTGGAAAATTCAGGGCTATGTCGTGTAGATGATGGCCTAACAGGAGGCTTTAAAATTTTCTTTCTAGTGTCCTTCGTTTGGGAGAAAAATGCAATGGTACAAGACAGCTTTTCCTTGCCAATATCTCTCTTTTGCAAAGAGCTGCGCATTGGAAAATTCAGGGCTATGTCGTGTAGATGATGGCCTAACAGGAGGCTTTAAAATTTTCTTTCTAGTGTCCTTCGTTTGGGAGAAAAATGCAAAGGTACAAGACAGCTTTTCCTTGCCAATATCTCTCTTTTGCAAAGAGCTACGCATTGGAATATTCAGGGCTATGTCGTGTAGATGATGGCCTAACAGGAGGCTTTAAAATTTTCTTTCTAGTGTCCTTCGTTTGGGAGAAAAATGCAAAGGTACAAGACAGCTTTTCCTTGCCAATATCTCTTTTTTGCAAAGAGCTACGCATTGGAAAATTCAGGGCTATGTCGTGTAGATGATGGCCTAACAGGAGGCTTTAAAATTTTCTTTCTAGTGACCTTCGTTTGGGAGAAAAATGCAAAGGTACAAGACAGCTTTTCCTTGCTAATATCTCTCTTTTGCAAAGAGCTGCGCATTGGAAAATTCAGGGCTATGTCGTGTAGATGATGGCCTAACAGGAGGCTTTAAAATTTTCTTTCTAGTGTCCTTCGTTTGGGAGAAAAATGCAAAGGTACAAGACAGCTTTTCCTTGCCAATATCTCTCTTTTGCAAAGAGCTACTCATTGGAAAATTCAGGGCTATGTCGTGTAGATGATGGCCTAACAGGAGGCTTTAAAATTTTCTTTCTAGTGACCTTCGTTTGGGAGAAAAATGCAAAGGTACAAGACAGCTTTTCCTTGCCAATATCTCTCTTTTGCAAAGAGCTGCGCATTGGAAAATTCAGGGCTATGTCGTGTAGATGATGGCCTAACTGGAGGCTTTAAAATTTTCTTTCTAGTGTCCTTCGTTTGGGAGAAAAATGCAATGGTACAAGACAGCTTTTCCTTGCCAATATCTCTCTTTTGCAAAGAGCTGCGCATTGGAAAATTCAGGGCTATGTCGTGTAGATGATGGCCTAACAGGAGGCTTTAAAATTTTCTTTCTAGTGTCCTTCGTTTGGGAGAAAAATGCAAAGGTACAAGACAGCTTTTCCTTGCCAATATCTCTCTTTTGCAAAGAGCTACGCATTGGAAAATTCAGGGCTATGTCGTGTAGATGATGGCCTAACAGGAGGCTTTAAAATTTTCTTTCTAGTGACCTTCGTTTGGGAGAAAAATGCAAAGGTACAAGACAGCTTTTCCTTGCCAATATCTCTCTTTTGCAAAGAGCTGCGCATTGGAAAATTCAGGGCTATGTCGTGTAGATGATGGCCTAACAGGAGGCTTTAAAATGTTCTTTCTAGTGTCCTTCGTTTGGGAGAAAAATGCAATGGTACAAGACAGCTTTTCCTTGCCAATATCTCTCTTTTGCAAAGAGCTGCGCATTGGAAAATTCAGGGCTATGTCGTGTAGATGATGGCCTAACAGGAGGCTTTAAAATTGTCTTTCTAGTGTCCTTCGTTTGGGAGAAAAATGCAAAGGTACAAGACAGCTTTTCCTTGCCAATATCTCTCTTTTGCAAAGAGCTACGCATTGGAAAATTCAGGGCTATGTAGTGTAGATGATGGCCTAACAGGAGGCTTTAAAATTTTCTTTCTAGTGTCCTTCGTTTGGGAGAAAAATGCAATGGTACAAGACAGCTTTTCCTTGCCAATATATCTCTTTTGCAAAGAGCTGCGCATTGGAAAATTCAGGGCTATGTCGTGTAGATGATGGCCTAACAGGAGGCTTTAAAATTTTCTTTCTAGTGTCCTTCGTTTGGGAGAAAAATGCAAAGGTACAAGACAGCTTTTCCTTGCCAATATCTCTCTTTTGCAAAGAGCTACGGATTGGAAAATTCAGGGCTATGTCGTGTAGATGATGGCCTAACAGGAGGCTTTAAAATTTTCTTTCTAGTGTCCTTCGTTTGGGAGAAAAATGCAAAGGTACAAGACAGCTTTTCCTTGCCAATATCTCTCTTTTGCAAAGAGCTACGCATTGGAAAATTCAGGGCTATGTCGTGTAGATGATGGCCTAACAGGAGGCTTTAAAATTTTCTTTCTAGTGTCCTTCGTTTGGGAGAAAAATGCAAAGGTACAAGACAGCTTTTCCTTGCCAATATCTCTCTTTTGCAAAGAGCTACGCATTGGAAAATTCAGGGCTATGTCGTGTAGATGATGGCCTAACAGGAGGCTTTAAAATTTTCTTTCTAGTGTCCTTCGTTTGGGAGAAAAATGCAAAGGTACAAGACAGCTTTTCCTTGCCAATATCTCTCTTTTGCAAAGAGCTACGCATTGGAAAATTCAGGGCTATGTCGTGTAGATGATGGCCTAACAGGAGGCTTTAAAATTTTCTTTCTAGTGACCTTCGTTTGGGAGAAAAATGCAAAGGTACAAGACAGCTTTTCCTTGCCAATATCTCTCTTTTGCAAAGAGCTACTCATTGGAAAATTCAGGGCTATGTCGTGTAGATGATGGCCTAACAGGAGGCTTTAAAATTTTCTTTCTAGTGACCTTCGTTTGGGAGAAAAATGCAAAGGTACAAGACAGCTTTTCCTTGCCAATATCTCTCTTTTGCAAAGAGCTGCGCATTGGAAAATTCAGGGCTATGTCGTGTAGATGATGGCCTAACAGGAGGCTTTAAAATGTTCTTTCTAGTGTCCTTCGTTTGGGAGAAAAATGCAATGGTACAAGACAGCTTTTCCTTGCCAATATCTCTCTTTTGCAAAGAGCTGCGCATTGGAAAATTCAGGGCTATGTCGTGTAGATGATGGCCTAACAGGAGGCTTTAAAATTTTCTTTCTAGTGTCCTTCGTTTGGGAGAAAAATGCAAAGGTACAAGACAGCTTTTCCTTGCCAATATCTCTCTTTTGCAAAGAGCTACGCATTGGAAAATTCAGGGCTATGTCGTGTAGATGATGGCATAACAGGAGGCTTTAAAATTTTCTTTCTAGTGACCTTCGTTTGGGAGAAAAATGCAATGGTACAAGACAGCTTTTCCTTGCCAATATCTCTCTTTTGCAAAGAGCTGCGCATTGGAAAATTCAGGGCTATGTCGTGTAGATGATGGCCTAACAGGAGGCTTTAAAATTTTCTTTCTAGTGTCCTTCGTTTGGGAGAAAAATGCAAAGGTACAAGACAGCTTTTCCTTGCCAATATCTCTCTTTTGCAAAGAGCTACGCATTGGAAAATTCAGGGCTATGTCGTGTAGATGATGGCCTAACAGGAGGCTTTAAAATTTTCTTTCTAGTGTCCTTCGTTTGGGAGAAAAATGCAAAGGTACAAGACAGCTTTTCCTTGCCAATATCTCTCTTTTGCAAAGAGCTACGCATTGGAAAATTCAGGGCTATGTCGTGTAGATGATGGCCTAACAGGAGGCTTTAAAATTTTCTTTCTAGTGACCTTCGTTTGGGAGAAAAATGCAAAGGTACAAGACAGCTTTTCCTTGCTAATATCTCTCTTTTGCAAAGAGCTGCGCATTGGAAAATTCAGGGCTATGTCGTGTAGATGATGGCCTAACAGGAGGCTTTAAAATTTTCTTTCTAGTGTCCTTCGTTTGGGAGAAAAATGCAATGGTACAAGACAGCTTTTCCTTGCCAATATCTCTCTTTTGCAAAGAGCTGCGCATTGGAAAATTCAGGGCTATGTCGTGTAGATGATGGCCTAACAGGAGGCTTTAAAATTTTCTTTCTAGTGTCCTTCGTTTGGGAGAAAAATGCAAAGGTACAAGACAGCTTTTCCTTGCCAATATCTCTCTTTTGCAAAGAGCTACGCATTGGAAAATTCAGGGCTATGTCGTGTAGATGATGGCCTAACAGGAGGCTTTAAAATTTTCTTTCTAGTGTCCTTCGTTTGGGAGAAAAATGCAAAGGTACAAGACAGCTTTTCCTTGCCAATATCTCTCTTTTGCAAAGAGCTACGCATTGGAAAATTCAGGGCTATGTCGTGTAGATGATGGCCTAACAGGAGGCTTTAAAATTTTCTTTCTAGTGACCTTCGTTTGGGAGAAAAATGCAAAGGTACAAGACAGCTTTTCCTTGCTAATATCTCTCTTTTGCAAAGAGCTGCGCATTGGAAAATTCAGGGCTATGTCGTGTAGATGATGGCCTAACAGGAGGCTTTAAAATTTTCTTTCTAGTGTCCTTCGTTTGGGAGAAAAATGCAAAGGTACAAGACAGCTTTTCCTTGCCAATATCTCTCTTTTGCAAAGAGCTACTCATTGGAAAATTCAGGGCTATGTCGTGTAGATGATGGCCTAACAGGAGGCTTTAAAATTTTCTTTCTAGTGACCTTCGTTTGGGAGAAAAATGCAAAGGTACAAGACAGCTTTTCCTTGCCAATATCTCTCTTTTGCAAAGAGCTGCGCATTGGAAAATTCAGGGCTATGTCGTGTAGATGATGGCCTAACAGGAGGCTTTAAAATGTTCTTTCTAGTGTCCTTCGTTTGGGAGAAAAATGCAATGGTACAAGACAGCTTTTCCTTGCCAATATCTCTCTTTTGCAAAGAGCTGCGCATTGGAAATTCAGGGCTATGTCGTGTAGATGATGGCCTAACAGGAGGCTTTAAAATTTTCTTTCTAGTGTCCTTCGTTTGGGAGAAAAATGCAAAGGTACAAGACAGCTTTTCCTTGCCAATATCTCTCTTTTGCAAAGAGCTACGCATTGGAAAATTCAGGGCTATGTCGTGTAGATGATGGCCTAACAGGAGGCTTTAAAATTTTCTTTCTAGTGACCTTCGTTTGGGAGAAAAATGCAAAGGTACAAGACAGCTTTTCTTTGCCAATATCTCTCTTTTGCAAAGAGCTGCGCATTGGAAAATTCAGGGCTATGTCGTGTAGATGATGGCCTAACAGGAGGCTTTAAAATGTTCTTTTTTGTGTCCTTCGTTTGGGAGAAAAATGCAATGGTACAAGACAGCTTTTCCTTGCCAATATCTCTCTTGTGCAAAGAGCTGCGCATTGGAAAATTCAGGGCTATGTCGTGTAGATGATGGCCTAACAGGAGGCTTTAAAATTTTCTTTCTAGTGTCCTTCGTTTGGGAGAAAAATGCAAAGGTACAAGACAGCTTTTCCTTGCCAATATCTCTCTTTTGCAAAGAGCTACGCATTGGAAAATTCAGGGCTATGTCGTGTAGATGATGGCCTAACAGGAGGCTTTAAAATTTTCTTTCTAGTGTCCTTCGTTTGGGAGAAAAATGCAAAGGTACAAGACAGCTTTTCCTTGCCAATATATCTCTTTTGCAAAGAGCTGCGCATTGGAAAATTCAGGGCTATGTCGTGTAGATGATGGCCTAACAGGAGGCTTTAAAATTTTCTTTCTAGTGTCCTTCGTTTGGGAGAAAAATGCAATGGTACAAGACAGCTTTTCCTTGCCAATATCTCTCTTTTGCAAAGAGCTGCGCATTGGAAAATTCAGGGCTATGTCGTGTAGATGATGGCCTAACAGGAGGCTTTAAAATTTTCTTTCTAGTGTCCTTCGTTTGGGAGAAAAATGCAAAGGTACAAGACAGCTTTTCCTTGCCAATATCTCTCTTTTGCAAAGAGCTACGCATTGGAAAATTCAGGGCTATGTCGTGTAGATGATGGCTTAACAGGAGGCTTTAAAATTTTCTTTCTAGTGTCCTTCGTTTGGGAGAAAAATGCAAAGGTACAAGACAGCTTTTCCTTGCCAATATCTCTCTTTTGCAAAGAGCTACGCATTGGAAAATTCAGGGCTATGTCGTGTAGATGATGGCCTAACAGGAGGCTTTAAAATTTTCTTTCTAGTGACCTTCGTTTGGGAGAAAAATGCAAAGGTACAAGACAGCTTTTCCTTGCTAATATCTCTCTTTTGCAAAGAGCTGCGCATTGGAAAATTCAGGGCTATGTCGTGTAGATGATTGCCTAACAGGAGGCTTTAAAATTTTCTTTCTAGTGTCGTTCGTTTGGGAGAAAAATGCAAAGGTACAAGACAGCTTTTCCTTGCCAATATCTCTCTTTTGCAAAGAGCTACTCATTGGAAAATTCAGGGCTATGTCGTGTAGATGATGGCCTAACAGGAGGCTTTAAAATTTTCTTTCTAGTGACCTTCGTTTGGGAGAAAAATGCAAAGGTACAAGACAGCTTTTCCTTGCCAATATCTCTCTTTTGCAAAGAGCTGCGCATTGGAAAATTCAGGGCTATGTCGTGTAGATGATGGCCTAACAGGAGGCTTTAAAATTTTCTTTCTAGTGTCCTTCGTTTGGGAGAAAAATGCAATGGTACAAGACAGCTTTTCCTTGCCAATATCTCTCTTTTGCAAAGAGCTGCGCATTGGAAAATTCAGGGCTATGTCGTGTAGATGATGGCCTAACAGGAGGCTTTAAAATTTTCTTTCTAGTGTCCTTCGTTTGGGAGAAAAATGCAAAGGTACAAGACAGCTTTTCCTTGCCAATATCTCTCTTTTGCAAAGAGCTACGCATTGGAAAATTCAGGGCTATGTCGTGTAGATGATGGCCTAACAGGAGGCTTTAAAATTTTCTTTCTAGTGACCTTCGTTTGGGAGAAAAATGCAAAGGTACAAGACAGCTTTTCCTTGCCAATATCTCTCTTTTGCAAAGAGCTGCGCATTGGAAAATTCAGGGCTATGTCGTGTAGATGATGGCCTAACAGGAGGCTTTAAAATTTTCTTTCTAGTGTCCTTCGTTTGGGAGAAAAATGCAAAGGTACAAGACAGCTTTTCCTTGCCAATATCTCTCTTTTGCAAAGAGCTACGGATTGGAAAATTCAGGGCTATGTCGTGTAGATGATGGCCTAACAGGAGGCTTTAAAATTTTCTTTCTAGTGTCCTTCGTTTGGGAGAAAAATGCAAAGGTACAAGACAGCTTTTCCTTGCCAATATCTCTCTTTTGCAAAGAGCTACGCATTGGAAAATTCAGGGCTATGTCGTGTAGATGATGGCCTAACAGGAGGCTTTAAAATTTTCTTTCTAGTGTCCTTCGTTTGGGAGAAAAATGCAATGGTACAAGACAGCTTTTCCTTGCCAATATCTCTCTTTTGCAAAGAGCTGCGCATTGGAAAATTCAGGGCTATGTCGTGTAGATGATGGCCTAACAGGAGGCTTTAAAATTTTCTTTCTAGTGTCCTTCGTTTGGGAGAAAAATGCAAAGGTACAAGACAGCTTTTCCTTGCCAATATCTCTCTTTTGCAAAGAGCTACGCATTGGAAAATTCAGGGCTATGTCGTGTAGATGATGGCCTAACAGGAGGCTTTAAAATTTTCTTTCTAGTGACCTTCGTTTGGGAGAAAAATGCAAAGGTACAAGACAGCTTTTCCTTGCTAATATCTCTCTTTTGCAAAGAGCTGCGCATTGGAAAATTCAGGGCTATGTCGTGTAGATGATTGCCTAACAGGAGGCTTTAAAATTTTCTTTCTAGTGTCGTTCGTTTGGGAGAAAAATGCAAAGGTACAAGACAGCTTTTCCTTGCCAATATCTCTCTTTTGCAAAGAGCTACTCATTGGAAAATTCAGGGCTATGTCGTGTAGATGATGGCCTAACAGGAGGCTTTAAAATTTTCTTTCTAGTGACCTTCGTTTGGGAGAAAAATGCAAAGGTACAAGACAGCTTTTCCTTGCCAATATCTCTCTTTTGCAAAGAGCTGCGCATTGGAAAATTCAGGGCTATGTCGTGTAGATGATGGCCTAACAGGAGGCTTTAAAATTTTCTTTCTAGTGTCCTTCGTTTGGGAGAAAAATGCAATGGTACAAGACAGCTTTTCCTTGCCAATATCTCTCTTTTGCAAAGAGCTGCGCATTGGAAAATTCAGGGCTATGTCGTGTAGATGATGGCCTAACAGGAGGCTTTAAAATTTTCTTTCTAGTGTCCTTCGTTTGGGAGAAAAATGCAAAGGTACAAGACAGCTTTTCCTTGCCAATATCTCTCTTTTGCAAAGAGCTACGCATTGGAAAATTCAGGGCTATGTCGTGTAGATGATGGCCTAACAGGAGGCTTTAAAATTTTCTTTCTAGTGACCTTCGTTTGGGAGAAAAATGCAAAGGTACAAGACAGCTTTTCCTTGCCAATATCTCTCTTTTGCAAAGAGCTGCGCATTGGAAAATTCAGGGCTATGTCGTGTAGATGATGGCCTAACAGGAGGCTTTAAAATTTTCTTTCTAGTGTCCTTCGTTTGGGAGAAAAATGCAAAGGTACAAGACAGCTTTTCCTTGCCAATATCTCTCTTTTGCAAAGAGCTACGGATTGGAAAATTCAGGGCTATGTCGTGTAGATGATGGCCTAACAGGAGGCTTTAAAATTTTCTTTCTAGTGTCCTTCGTTTGGGAGAAAAATGCAAAGGTACAAGACAGCTTTTCCTTGCCAATATCTCTCTTTTGCAAAGAGCTACGCATTGGAAAATTCAGGGCTATGTCGTGTAGATGATGGCCTAACAGGAGGCTTTAAAATTTTCTTTCTAGTGTCCTTCGTTTGGGAGAAAAATGCAATGGTACAAGACAGCTTTTCCTTGCCAATATCTCTCTTTTGCAAAGAGCTGCGCATTGGAAAATGCAGTGCTATGTCGTGTAGATGATGGCCTAACAGGAGGCTTTAAAATTTTCTTTCTAGTGTCCTTCGTTTGGGAGAAAAATGCAAAGGTACAAGACAGCTTTTCCTTGCCAATATCTCTCTTTTGCAAAGAGCTACGCATTGGAAAATTCAGGGCTATGTCGTGTAGATGATGGCCTAACAGGAGGCTTTACAATTTTCTTTCTAGTGTCCTTCGTTTGGGAGAAAAATGCAAAGGTACAAGACAGCTTTTCCTTGCCAATATCTCTCTTTTGCAAAGAGCTACGCATTGGAAAATTCAGGGCTATGTCGTGTAGATGATGGCCTAACAGGAGGCTTTAAAATTTTCTTTCTAGTGACCTTCGTTTGGGAGAAAAATGCAAAGGTACAAGACAGCTTTTCCTTGCTAATATCTCTCTTTTGCAAAGAGCTGCGCATTGGAAAATTCAGGGCTATGTCGTGTAGATGATGGCCTAACAGGAGGCTTTAAAATTTTCTTTCTAGTGTCCTTCGTTTGGGAGAAAAATGCAATGGTACAAGACAGCTTTTCCTTGCCAATATCTCTCTTTTGCAAAGAGCTGCGCATTGGAAAATTCAGGGCTATGTCGTGTAGATGATGGCCTAACAGGAGGCTTTAAGATTTTCTTTCTAGTGTCCTTCGTTTGGGAGAAAAATGCAAAGGTACAAGACAGCTTTTCCTTGCCAATATCTCTCTTTTGCAAAGAGCTACGCATTGGAAAATTCAGGGCTATGTCGTGTAGATGATGGCCTAACAGGAGGCTTTAAAATTTTCTTTCTAGTGTCCTTCGTTTGGGAGAAAAATGCAAAGGTACAAGACAGCTTTTCCTTGCCAATATCTCTCTTTTGCAAAGAGCTACGCATTGGAAAATTCAGGGCTATGTCGTGTAGATGATGGCCTAACAGGAGGCTTTAAAATTTTCTTTCTAGTGACCTTCGTTTGGGAGAAAAATGCAAAGGTACAAGACAGCTTTTCCTTGCTAATATCTCTCTTTTGCAAAGAGCTGCGCATTGGAAAATTCAGGGCTATGTCGTGTAGATGATGGCCTAACAGGAGGCTTTAAAATTTTCTTTCTAGTGTCCTTCGTTTGGGAGAAAAATGCAAAGGTACAAGACAGCTTTTCCTTGCCAATATCTCTCTTTTGCAAAGAGCTACTCATTGGAAAATTCAGGGCTATGTCGTGTAGATGATGGCCTAACACAGCGGTGGCCAACCTGTGGCTCTTGAGCCTCATGCGGCTCTTTCTTTATTCAAATGTGGCTCCCGACACTCAAAGTCACGTGACCACAACAGATTCGTAAACTGCTGCACTCCAGTCAGACAGGCAGCAGCAGCAGCACTACGGAGACTGAGAACTGAGAGAGCCAGATAGTAGAGGTGAGATAACCACTGGCAAACAGAGGACACATAAGGGGCTGTTGCAATGGCGCAAGGTGTGTGTGTGTGTGTGTGGGGGGGGGGCTGTAGTGACACATGAGGGCGCTGGCTGGAATGACACAGCAGGGTACTGGCTGGAGTGACCCATGAGGGAGCTGAAGTGTATTATGTGAATCTGGCTTTTTCAATATATTTTATGTGGATCTTTCTTTCTCAATTATTTTACGTGGAAGTGGCTTTTTAATTGTATTTTATGTTAGATCTGGCTTTAAAAATGTCTTTTACGTGGATCTGGGTTTTTAAATGTTTTTTTTTACCAGGGGCATGACCTAGCAGGCACAGGGGCGCACCCCATTTTTGCATGTGCGCTTTCGGCTCAGTGTCGGCTCTTTGACGTGCCTAACAAGATTTTTTGGCTCTTTGACTCTGACTGGTTGGCCACCCCTGGCCTAACAGGAGGCTTTAAAATTTTCTTTCTAGTGACCTTCGTTTGGGAGAAAAATGCAAAGGTACAAGACAGCTTTTCCTTGCCAATATCTCTCTTTTGCAAAGAGCTGCGCATTGGAAAATTCAGGGCTATGTCGTGTAGATGATGGCCTAACAGGAGGCTTTAAAATTTTCTTTCTAGTGTCCTTCGTTTGGGAGAAAAATGCAATGGTACAAGACAGCTTTTCCTTGCCAATATCTCTCTTTTGCAAAGAGCTGCGCATTGGAAAATTCAGGGCTATGTCGTGTAGATGATGGCCTAACAGGAGGCTTTAAAATTTTCTTTCTAGTGTCCTTCGTTTGGGAGAAAAATGCAAAGGTACAAGACAGCTTTTCCTTGCCAATATCTCTCTTTTGCAAAGAGCTACGCATTGGAAAATTCAGGGCTATGTCGTGTAGATGATGGCCTAACAGGAGGCTTTAAAATTTTCTTTCTAGTGACCTTCGTTTGGGAGAAAAATGCAAAGGTACAAGACAGCTTTTCCTTGCCAATATCTCTCTTTTGCAAAGAGCTGCGCATTGGAAAATTCAGGGCTATGTCGTGTAGATGATGGCCTAACAGGAGGCTTTAAAATTTTCTTTCTAGTGACCTTCGTTTGGGAGAAAAATGCAAAGGTACAAGACAGCTTTTCCTTGCCAATATCTCTCTTTTGCAAAGAGCTACGCATTGGAAAATTCAGGGCTATGTCGTGTAGATGATGGCCTAACAGGAGGCTTTAAAATTTTCTTTCTAGTGACCTTCGTTTGGGAGAAAAATGCAAAGGTACAAGACAGCTTTTCCTTGCTAATATCTCTCTTTTGCAAAGAGCTGCGCATTGGAAAATTCAGGGCTATGTCGTGTAGATGATGGCCTAACAGGAGGCTTTAAAATTTTCTTTCTAGTGTCCTTCGTTTGGGAGAAAAATGCAAAGGTACAAGACAGCTTTTCCTTGCCAATATCTCTCTTTTGCAAAGAGCTACTCATTGGAAAATTCAGGGCTATGTCGTGTAGATGATGGCCTAACACAGCGGTGGCCAACCTGTGGCTCTTGAGCCTCATGCGGCTCTTTCTTTATTCAAATGTGGCTCCCGACACTCAAAGTCACGTGACCACAACAGATTCGTAAACTGCTGCACTCCAGTCAGACAGGCAGCAGCAGCAGCACTACGGAGACTGAGAACTGAGAGAGCCAGATAGTAGAGGTGAGATAACCACTGGCAAACAGAGGACACATAAGGGGCTGTTGCAATGGCGCAAGGTGTGTGTGTGTGTGTGTGGGGGGGGGGCTGTAGTGACACATGAGGGCGCTGGCTGGAATGACACAGCAGGGTACTGGCTGGAGTGACCCATGAGGGAGCTGAAGTGTATTATGTGAATCTGGCTTTTTCAATATATTTTATGTGGATCTTTCTTTCTCAATTATTTTACGTGGAAGTGGCTTTTTAATTGTATTTTATGTTAGATCTGGCTTTAAAAATGTCTTTTACGTGGATCTGGGTTTTTAAATGTTTTTTTTTACCAGGGGCATGACCTAGCAGGCACAGGGGCGCACCCCATTTTTGCATGTGCGCTTTCGGCTCAGTGTCGGCTCTTTGACGTGCCTAACAAGATTTTTTGGCTCTTTGACTCTGACTGGTTGGCCACCCCTGGCCTAACAGGAGGCTTTAAAATTTTCTTTCTAGTGACCTTCGTTTGGGAGAAAAATGCAAAGGTACAAGACAGCTTTTCCTTGCCAATATCTCTCTTTTGCAAAGAGCTGCGCATTGGAAAATTCAGGGCTATGTCGTGTAGATGATGGCCTAACAGGAGGCTTTAAAATTTTCTTTCTAGTGTCCTTCGTTTGGGAGAAAAATGCAATGGTACAAGACAGCTTTTCCTTGCCAATATCTCTCTTTTGCAAAGAGCTGCGCATTGGAAAATTCAGGGCTATGTCGTGTAGATGATGGCCTAACAGGAGGCTTTAAAATTTTCTTTCTAGTGTCCTTCGTTTGGGAGAAAAATGCAAAGGTACAAGACAGCTTTTCCTTGCCAATATCTCTCTTTTGCAAAGAGCTACGCATTGGAAAATTCAGGGCTATGTCGTGTAGATGATGGCCTAACAGGAGGCTTTAAAATTTTCTTTCTAGTGACCTTCGTTTGGGAGAAAAATGCAAAGGTACAAGACAGCTTTTCCTTGCCAATATCTCTCTTTTGCAAAGAGCTGCGCATTGGAAAATTCAGGGCTATGTCGTGTAGATGATGGCCTAACAGGAGGCTTTAAAATTTTCTTTCTAGTGTCCTTCGTTTGGGAGAAAAATGCAAAGGTACAAGACAGCTTTTCCTTGCCAATATCTCTCTTTTGCAAAGAGCTACGGATTGGAAAATTCAGGGCTATGTCGTGTAGATGATGGCCTAACAGGAGGCTTTAAAATTTTCTTTCTAGTGTCCTTCGTTTGGGAGAAAAATGCAAAGGTACAAGACAGCTTTTCCTTGCCAATATCTCTCTTTTGCAAAGAGCTACGCATTGGAAAATTCAGGGCTATGTCGTGTAGATGATGGCCTAACAGGAGGCTTTAAAATTTTCTTTCTAGTGTCCTTCGTTTGGGTGAAAAATGCAAAGGTACAAGACAGCTTTTCCTTGCCAATATCTCTCTTTTGCAAAGAGCTACGCATTGGAAAATTCAGGGCTATGTCGTGTAGATGATGGCCTAACAGGAGGCTTTAAAATTTTCTTTCTAGTGACCTTCGTTTGGGAGAAAAATGCAAAGGTACAAGACAGCTTTTCCTTGCTAATATCTCTCTTTTGCAAAGAGCTGCGCATTGGAAAATTCAGGGCTATGTCGTGTAGATGATGGCCTAACAGGAGGCTTTAAAATTTTCTTTCTAGTGTCCTTCGTTTGGGAGAAAAATGCAAAAGTACAATGCTGCTTTTCCTTGCCGATATCTCTCCTTTGCAAAGAGATAAGCATTGGAAAATTCAGGGCTATAACGTGTAGATGAAGCACTAACAGGAGGCTTTAAAATTTTCATTCTAGTGTCTTTCGTTTGGGAGAAAAATGCAAAGGTACAATACAGCTTTTCCTTGCCAATATCTCTCTTTTGCAAAGAGCTAGGCATTGGAAAATGCAGGGCTATAACGTGTAGATGAAGCACTAACAGGAGGCTTTAAAATTTTCTTTCTAGTGTCTTTCGTTTGGGAGAAAAATGCAAAGGTACAATGCTGCTTTTCCTTGCCGATAACTCTCTTTTGCAAAGAGATAGGCATTGGAAAATGCAGGGCTATAACGTGTAGATGAAGCACTAACAGGAGGCTTTAACATTTTCATTCTAGTGTCTTTCGTTTGGGAGAAAAATGCAAAGGTACAATACAGCTTTTCCTTGCCGATATCTCTCTTTTGCAAAGAGCTACGCATTGGAAAATTCAGGGCTATGTCGTGTAGATGATGGCCTAACAGGAGGCTTTAAAATTTTCTTTCTAGTGTCCTTCGTTTGGGAGAAAAATGCAATGGTACAAGACAGCTTTTCAATGCCAATATATCTCTTTTGCAAAGAGCTGCGCATTGGAAAATTCAGGGCTATGTCGTGTAGATGATGGCCTAACAGGAGGCTTTAAAATTTTCTTTCTAGTGTCCTTCGTTTGGGAGAAAAATGCAAAGGTACAAGACAGCTTTTCCTTGCCAATATCTCTCTTTTGCAAAGAGCTACGGATTGGAAAATTCAGGGCTATGTCGTGTAGATGATGGCCTAACAGGAGGCTTTAAAATTTTCTTTCTAGTGTCCTTCGTTTGGGAGAAAAATGCAAAGGTACAAGACAGCTTTTCCTTGCCAATATCTCTCTTTTGCAAAGAGCTACGCATTGGAAAATTCAGGGCTATCAAATCTAACTACATCAGAGAAGGCCAGGTACCCTACACCATAACAGGGGGTTTGAAATTTTGACTTGTCTACTTAAAGATCAACAAAATCTGATAACAAGGTCAATTAAGTCCCTGGGTGGGATTGAACCACCAACCATTTGGTTAATAGCCTTACACACTAACTGATTGCGCCACAGCGACACTTTGCAAAAGTACATACTGACAAAGGCTAATAAGCATTCATCTAGAACGATTCCTAGAAACATTTTAAAAAGTCAATAATGTGGAGAGTTTTTGTAAGATGTTACTTCCATCAACAAATTAAGAAACATATTGGTACTTTCCCATGACGAGTGAGTGCTTCAGGATCTTTTGCACTTACATGTGCAGCAGAGTACTGTAATGGAAGCATGCTGGGTCCATAACCCAGAGGTAGGTAGATTGAAACTATCCTCTGCTATATGCATTTTTTTTGTTCATTAAAGTAATCCAAAACTGGGATTGATATTTTAGCTTTTATTTTTACTTAAAGTACAATAACTTTTACCATTTTAATTTGTTTTAATAGTATATTGACAGTATTGTTTTCTTTCAAAAATCCAATTAATTTTCTTTACCCGATTATTAAAATGGTAACTGACAAAAACAAACTGCATTGTCACCAGAAGAGCAATACAAAATGTACAAGTGATATATTAAAATCATCTTTCCAGCTTGAATTTCAATGATGCATTGGGGCAACGATTTTGTGAGAAACATCTTCACCCTTAAATAAAGATTTTCTTAATTCCTTACCTGTGTGCTAATTAGATATCACCTTGTTTTCACATTAAACAGACTTCCACGTGAGAAAGCAGCAAGGATGCAGTGGCGTTAATGTTTCCTGGTGTCAACCTGTATTATTTCAGTAGAATTTGAAATGAGGATGCATCTTGCTGCCTTTCCAATGAAGCAAGTTTAATTTAGTAATAGGTGAAAAACCATCCCTACAAAGGTGTTAATCAGAGACTTGGCTTTGTGGACACTTTTCAGAGAACAAATTTGTTAGCATAAAAATAAAGCCAGAAAATGAAGAGCTGTTAAATCACTCAATTGGATTTTTTTGCCAGCATATTTCTTTTTCTCTGCAACCCACTGCTAAATTGTGCTTCCTAGCTGTTTTTATAAAATCACTGAATCAAATCTAACTCTGATTACATCAGAGAAGGCCAGGTACCCTACACCATAACAGGGGTTTTCGAAATTTTGACTTGTCTACTTAAAGATCAACAAAATCTGATAACAAGGTCAATTATGTCCCTGGGTGGGATTGAACCACCAACCTTTTGGTTAATAGCTGTACACACTAACTGATTGCGCCACAGCGACACTTTGCAAAAGTATATACTGACAAAGGATAATAAGCATTCATCTAGAACGTTTCCTATAAAAACTTTAAATAGTCAATAATCTGGAGAGTTTTTGTAAGATGTTTCTTCCATCAACCAATGAAGAAACACATTGGTACTTTCCCATGATGAGTGAGTGCTTCAGGATCTCTTGCACTTACATGTGCAGCAGAGTACTGTTATGAAAGCATGCTGGGTCCATAACCCAGAGGTAGGCAGATTGAAACTATCCTCTGCTATATGCATTTTTTTTTGTTAATTAAAGTAATCCAAAACTGGGATTGATATTTTTGCTCTTTTATTTTTACTTAAAGTACAATAACTTTTACCATTTTAATTTGTTTTAATAGTATATTGACAGTATTGTTTTCTTTCAAAAATCCAATTAATTTTCTTTACCCGATTATTAAAATGGTAATTGACAAAAACAAACTACATTGTCACCAGAAGAGCAATACAAAATGTACAAGTGATATATTAAAATCATCTTTCCAGCTTGAATTTCAATGATGCATTGGGGCAACGATTTTGTGAGAAACATCTTCACCCTTAAATAAAGATTTTCTTAATTCCTTACCTGTGTGCTAATTAGATATCACTTTGTTTTCACATTAAACAGACTTCCACATGAGAAAACAGCAAAGATGCAGTGGCGTTAATGTTTCCTGGTGTCAACCTGTATTATTTCCGTAGATATTGAAATGAGGATGCATCTTGCTGCCTTTCCAATGAAGCAAGTTTAATTTAGTAATAGGTGAAAAACCATCCCTACAAAGATGTTAATCAGATACTTGGCTTTGTGGACACTTTTCAGAGAACAAATTTGTTATCATAAAAATAAAGCCAGAAAATGAAGAGCTGTTTAATCACTCAATTGGATTTTTCTGCCAGCATTTTTCTTTTTCTCTGCAACCCACTGCTAAATTGTGCTTCCTAGCTGTTTTTTTTATAAAATCACTTAATCAAATCTAACTCTGATTACATCAGATAAGGCCAGGTACCCTACACCATAAGAGGGGTTTTGCAATTTTGACTTGTCTACTTAAATATTACCAAAATCTGATCACAAGGTCAATTACGTCCCTGGGTGGGATTGAACCACCAACCTTTTGATTAATAGCTGAACACACTAACCGATTGCGCCACAGAGACACTTTGCAAAAAGTATATACTGACAAAGACTAATAAGCATTCATCTAGAACGTTTCCTAGAAAAACTTTAAAAAGTCAATAATCTGGAGAGTTTTTGTAAGATGTTTCTTCCAGCAACCAATGAAGAAACACATTGGTACTTTCGCATGATGAGTGAGTGCTTCAGGATCTCTTGCACTTACATGTGCAGCAGAGTACTGCACTGGAAGCATGCTGGGCCCATAACCCAGAGGTAGGCAGATTGAAACTATCCTTTGCTATATGCATTTTTTTTTGTTCATTAAAGTAATCCAAAACTGGGATTGATATTTTAGCTTTTATTTTTACTTAAAGTACAATAACTTTTACCATTTTAATTTGTTTTAATAGTATATTGACAGTATTGTTTTCTTTCAAAAATCCAATTAATTTTCTTTACCCGATTATTAAAATGGTAATTGACAAAAACAAACTACATTGTCACCAGAAGAGCAATACAAAATGTACAAGTGATATATTAAAATCATCTTTCCAGCTTGAATTTCAATGATGCATTGGGGCAACGATTTTGTGAGAAACATCTTCACCCTTAAATAAAGATTTTCTTTATTCCTTACCTGTGTGCTAATTAGATATCACCTTGTTTTCACATTAAACAGACTTCCACATGAGAAAGCAGCAAGGATGCAGTGGCGTTAATGTTTCCTGGTGTCAACCTGTATTATTTCCGTAGATATTGAAATGAGGATGCATCTTGCTGCCTTTCCAATGAAGCAAGTTTAATTTAGTAATAGGTGAAAAACCATCCCTACAAAGATGTTAATCAGATACTTGGCTTTGTGGACACTTTTCAGAGAACAAATTTGTTATCATAAAAATAAAGCCAGAAAATGAAGAGCTGTTTAATCACTCAATTGGATTTTTCTGCCAGCATTTTTCTTTTTCTCTGCAACCCACTGCTAAATTGTGCTTCCTAGCTGTTTTTTTTATAAAATCACTTAATCAAATCTAACTCTGATTACATCAGATAAGGCCAGGTACCCTACACCATAAGAGGGGTTTTGCAATTTTGACTTGTCTACTTAAATATTACCAAAATCTGATCACAAGGTCAATTACGTCCCTGGGTGGGATTGAACCACCAACCTTTTGATTAATAGCTGAACACACTAACCGATTGCGCCACAGAGACACTTTGCAAAAAGTACATACTGACAAAGACTAATAAGCATTCATCTAGAACGTTTCCTAGAAAAACTTTAAAAAGTCAATAATCTGGAGAGTTTTTGTAAGATGTTTCTTCCAGCAACCAATGAAGAAACACATTGGTACTTTCGCATGATGAGTGAGTGCTTCAGGATCTCTTGCACTTACATGTGCAGCAGAGTACTGCACTGGAAGCATGCTGGGCCCATAACCCAGAGGTAGGCAGATTGAAACTATCCTTTGCTATATGCATTTTTTTTTGTTCATTAAAGTAATCCAAAACTGGGATTGATATTTTAGCTTTTATTTTTACTTAAAGTACAATAACTTTTACCATTTTAATTTGTTTTAATAGTATATTGACAGTATTGTTTTCTTTCAAAAATCCAATTAATTTTCTTTACCCGATTATTAAAATGGTAATTGACAAAAACAAACTACATTGTCACCAGAAGAGCAATACAAAATGTACAAGTGATATATTAAAATCATCTTTCCAGCTTGAATTTCAATGATGCATTGGGGCAACGATTTTGTGAGAAACATCTTCACCCTTAAATAAAGATTTTCTTTATTCCTTACCTGTGTGCTAATTAGATATCACCTTGTTTTCACATTAAACAGACTTCCACATGAGAAAGCAGCAAGGATGCAGTGGCGTTAATGTTTCCTGGTGTCAACCTGTATTATTTCAGTAGATATTGAAATGAGGATGCATCTTGCTGCCTTTCCAATGAAGCAAGTTTAATTTAGTAATAGATGAAAAACCATCCCTACAAATATGTTAATCAGATACTTGGCTTTGTGGACACTTTTCAGAGAACAAATTAGTTAGCATAAAAATAAAGCCAGAAAATGAAGAGCTGTTTAATCACTCAATTGGATTTTTCTGCCAGCATATTTCTTTTTCTCTGCAACCCACTGCTAAATTGTGCTTCCTAGCTGTTTTTATAAAATCACTGAATCAAATCTAACTACATCAGAGAAGGCCAGGTACCCTACACCATAACAGGGGGTTTGAAATTTTGACTTGTCTACTTAAAGATCACCAAAATCTGATAACAAGGTCAATTAAGTCCCTGGGTGGGATTGAACCACCAACCTTTTGGTTAATAGCCTTACACACTAACTGATTGCGCCACAGCGACACTTTGCAAAAGTACATACTGACAAAGGCTAATAAGCATTCATCTAGAACGATTCCTAGAAACATTTTAAAAAGTCAATAATGTGGAGAGTTTTTGTAAGATGTTACTTCCATCAACCAATGAAGAAACACATTGGTACTTTCCCATGACGAGTGAGTGCTTCAGGATCTTTTGCACTTACATGTGCAGCAGAGTACTGTAATGGAAGCATGCTGGGTCCATAACCCAGAGGTAGGCAGATTGAAACTATCCTCTGCTATATGCATTTTTTTTTGTTCATTAAAGTAATCCAAAACTGGGATTGATATTTTAGCTTTTATTTTTACTTAAAGTACAATAACTTTTACCATTTTAATTTGTTTTAATAGTATATTGACAGTATTGTTTTCTTTCAAAAATCCAATTAATTTTCTTTACCCGATTATTAAAATGGTAACTGACAAAAACAAACTACATTGTCACCAGAAGAGCAATACAAAATGTACAAGTGATATATTAAAATCATCTTTCCAGCTTGAATTTCAATGATGCATTGGGGCAACGATTTTGTGAGAAACATCTTCACCCTTAAATAAAGATTTTCTTAATTCCTTACCTGTGTGCTAATTAGATATCACCTTGTTTTCACATTAAACAGACTTCCACATGAGAAAGCAGCAAGGATGCAGTGGCGTTAATGTTTCCTGGTGTCAACCTGTATTATTTCAGTAGATATTGAAATGAGGATGCATCTTGCTGCCTTTCCAATGAAGCAAGTTTAATTTAGTAATAGGTGAAAAACCATCCCTACAAAGGTGTTAATCAGAGACTTGGCTTTGTGGACACTTTTCAGAGAACAAATTTGTTAGCATAAAAATAAAGCCAGAAAATGAAGAGCTGTTTAATCACTCAATTGGATTTTTTTGCCAGCATATTTCTTTTTCTCTGCAACCCACTGCTAAATTGTGCTTCCTAGCTGTTTTTATAAAATCACTGAATCAAATCTAACTCTGATTACATCAGAGAAGGCCAGGTACCCTACACCATAACAGGGGTTTTCGAAATTTTGACTTGTCTACTTAAAGATCAACAAAATCTGATAACAAGGTCAATTACGTCCCTGGGTGGGATTGAACCACCAACCTTTTGGTTAATAGCTGTACACACTAACTGATTGCGCCACAGCGACACTTTGCAAAAGTACATACTGACAAAGGCTAATAAGCATTCATCTAGAACGTTTCCTATAAAAACTTTAAATAGTCAATAATCTGGAGAGTTTTTGTAAGATGTTTCTTCCATCAACCAATGAAGAAACACATTGGTACTTTCCCATGATGAGTGAGTGCTTCAGGATCTCTTGCACTTACATGTGCAGCAGAGTACTGTTATGAAAGCATGCTGGGTCCATAACCCAGAGGTAGGCAGATTGAAACTATCCTCTGCTATATGCATTTTTTTTTGTTAATTAAAGTAATCCAAAACTGGGATTGATATTTTTGCTCTTTTATTTTTACTTAAAGTACAATAACTTTTACCATTTTAATTTGTTTTAATAGTATATTGACAGTATTGTTTTCTTTCAAAAATCCAATTAATTTTCTTTACCCGATTATTAAAATGGTAATTGACAAAAACAAACTACATTGTCACCAGAAGAGCAATACAAAATGTACAAGTGATATATTAAAATCATCTTTCCAGCTTGAATTTCAATGATGCATTGGGGCAACGATTTTGTGAGAAACATCTTCACCCTTAAATAAAGATTTTCTTAATTCCTTACCTGTGTGCTAATTAGATATCACTTTGTTTTCACATTAAACAGACTTCCACATGAGAAAACAGCAAAGATGCAGTGGCGTTAATGTTTCCTGGTGTCAACCTGTATTATTTCCGTAGATATTGAAATGAGGATGCATCTTGCTGCCTTTCCAATGAAGCAAGTTTAATTTAGTAATAGGTGAAAAACCATCCCTACAAAGATGTTAATCAGATACTTGGCTTTGTGGACACTTTTCAGAGAACAAATTTGTTATCATAAAAATAAAGCCAGAAAATGAAGAGCTGTTTAATCACTCAATTGGATTTTTCTGCCAGCATTTTTCTTTTTCTCTGCAACCCACTGCTAAATTGTGCTTCCTAGCTGTTTTTATAAAATCACTGAATCAAATCTAACTACATCAGAGAAGGCCAGGTACCCTACACCATAACAGGGGGTTTGAAATTTTGACTTGTCTACTTAAAGATCACCAAAATCTGATAACAAGGTCAATTAAGTCCCTGGGTGGGATTGAACCACCAACCTTTTGGTTAATAGCCTTACACACTAACTGATTGCGCCACAGCGACACTTTGCAAAAGAACATACTGACAAAGGCTAATAAGCATTCATCTAGAACGATTCCTAGAAACATTTTAAAAAGTCAATAATGTGGAGAGTTTTTGTAAGATGTTTCTTCCATCAACCAATGAAGAAACACATTGGTACTTTCCCATGATGAGTGAGTGCTTCAGGATCTTTTGCACTTACATGTGCAGCAGAGTACTGTAATGGAAGCATGCTGGGTCCATAACCCAGAGGTAGGCAGATTGAAACTATCCTCTGCTATATGCATTTTTTTTTGTTAATTAAAGTAATCCAAAACTGGGATTGATATTTTTGCTCTTTTATTTTTACTTAAAGTACAATAACTTTTACCATTTTAATTTGTTTTAATAGTATATTGACAGTATTGTTTTCTTTCAAAAATCCACTTAATTTTCTTTACCCGATTATTAAAATGGTAATTGACAAAAACAAACTACATTGTCACCAGAAGAGCAATACAAAATGTACAAGTGATATATTAAAATCATCTTTCCAGCTTGAATTTCAATGATGCATTGGGGCAACGATTTTGTGAGAAACATCTTCACCCTTAAATAAAGATTTTCTTAATTCCTTACCTGTGTGCTAATTAGATATCACCTTGTTTTCACATTAAACAGACTTCCACATGAGAAAACAGCAAAGATGCAGTGGCGTTAATGTTTCCTGGTGTCAACCTGTATTATTTCCGTAGATATTGAAATGAGGATGCATCTTGCTGCCTTTCCAATGAAGCAAGTTTAATTTAGTAATAGGTGAAAAACCATCCCTACAAAGATGTTAATCAGATACTTGGCTTTGTGGACACTTTTCAGAGAACAAATTTGTTATCATAAAAATAAAGCCAGAAAATGAAGAGCTGTTTAATCACGCAATTGGATTTTTCTGCCAGCATTTTTCTTTTTCTCTGCAACCCACTGCTAAATTGTGCTTCCTAGCTGTTTTTTTATAAAATCACTTAATCAAATCTAACTCTGATTACATCAGAGAAGGCCAGGTACCCTACACCATAACAGGGGGTTTGAAATTTTGACTTGTATACTTAAAGATCACCAAAATCTGATAACAAGGTCCATTAAGTCCCTGGGTGGGATTGAACCACCAACCTTTTGGCTAATAGCCTTACACACTAACTGATTGCGCCACAGCGACACTTTGTGAAAGTACATACTGACAAAGGCTAATAAGCATTCATCTAGAACGATTCCTAGAAACATTTTAAAAAGTCAATAATGTGGAGAGTTTTTGTAAGATGTTTCTTCCATCAACCAATGAAGAAACACATTGGTACTTTCCCATGATGAGTGAGTGCTTCAGGATCTCTTGCACTTACATGTGCAGCAGAGTACTCTAATGGAAGCATGCTGGGTCCATAACCCAGAGGTAGGCAGATTGAAACTATCCTCTGCTATATGCATTTTTTTTTGTTAATTAAAGTAATCCAAAACTGGGATTGATATTTTTGCTCTTTTATTTTTACTTAAAGTACAATAACTTTTACCATTTTAATTTGTTTTAATAGTATATTGACAGTATTGTTTTCTTTCAAAAATCCAATTAATTTTCTTTACCCGATTATTAAAATGGTAATTGACAAAAACAAACTACATTGTCACCAGAAGAGCAATACAAAATGTACAAGTGATATATTAAAATCATCTTTCCAGCTTGAATTTCAATGATGCATTGGGGCAACGATTTTGTGAGAAACATCTTCACCCTTAAATAAAGATTTTCTTAATTCCTTACCTGTGTGCTAATTAGATATCACCTTGTTTTCACATTAAACAGACTTCCACATGAGAAAACAGCAAAGATGCAGTGGCGTTAATGTTTCCTGGTGTCAACCTGTATTATTTCCGTAGATATTGAAATGAGGATGCATCTTGCTGCCTTTCCAATGAAGCAAGTTTAATTTAGTAATAGGTGAAAAAACATCCCTACAAAGATGTGAATCAGATACTTGGCTTTGTGGACACTTTTCAGAGAACAAATTTGTTATCATAAAAAATAAAGCCAGAAAATGAAGAGCTGTTTAATCACTCAATTGGATTTTTCTGCCAGCATTTTTCTTTTTCTCTGCAACCCACTGCTAAATTGTGCTTCCTAGCTGTTTTTTTATAAAATCACTTAATCAAATCTAACTCTGATTACATCAGAGAAGGCCAGGTACCCTACACCATAAGAGGGGGTTTGCAATTTTGACTTGTCTACTTAAATATCACCAAAATCTGATCACAAGATCAATTATGTCCCTGGGTGGGATTGAACCACCAACCTTTTGATTAATAGCTGAACACACTAACCGATTGCGCCACAGAGACACTTTGCAAAAAGTACATACTGACAAAGACTAATAAGCATTCATCTAGAACGTTTCCTAGAAAAACTTTAAAAAATCAATAATCTGGAGAGTTTTTGTAAGATGTTTCTTCCAGCAACCAATGAAGAAACACATTGGTACTTTCGCATGATGAGTGAGTGCTTCAGGATCTCTTGCACTTACATGTGCAGCTGAGTACTGCAATGAAAGCATGCTGGGCCCATAACCCAGAGGTAGGCAGATTGAAACTATCCTTTGCTATATGCATTTTTTTCTTTTGTTCATTAAAGTAATCCAAAACTGGGATTGATATTTTAGCTTTTATTTTTACTTAAAGTACAATAACTTTTACCATTTTAATTTGTTTTAATAGTATATTGACAGTATTGTTTTCTTTCAAAAATCCACTTAATTTTCTTTACCCTATTATTCAAATGGTAATTGACAAAAACAAACTACATTGTCACCAGAAGAGCAATACAAAATGTACAAGTGATATATTAAAATCATCTTTCCAGCTTGAATTTCAATGATGCATTGGGGCAACGATTTTGTGAGAAACATCTTCACCCTTAAATAAAGATTTTCTTAATTCCTTACCTGTGTGCTAATTAGATATCACCTTGTTTTCACATTAAACAGACTTCCACATGAGAAAGCAGCAAGGATGCAGTGGCGTTAATGTTTCCTGGTGTCAACCTGTATTATTTCAGTAGATATTGAAATGAGGATGCATCTTGCTGCCTTTCCAATGAAGCAAGTTTAATTTAGTAATAGGTGAAAAACCATCCCTACAAATATGTTAATCAGATACTTGGCTTTGTGGACACTTTTCAGAGAACAAATTAGTTAGCATAAAAATAAAGCCAGAAAATGAAGAGCTGTTTAATCACTCAATTGGATTTTTCTGCCAGCATATTTCTTTTTCTCTGCAACCCACTGCTAAATTGTGCTTCCTAGCTGTTTTTATAAAATCACTGAATCAAATCTAACTCTGATTACATCAGAGAAGGCCAGGTACCCTACACCATAACAGGGGGTTTGAAATTTTGACTTGTCTACTTAAAGATCACCAAAATCTGATAACAAGGTCAATTAAGTTTCTGGGTGGGATTGAACCACCAACTTTTTGGTTAATAGCCTTACACACTAACTGATTGCGCCACAGTGACACTTTGCAAAAGTACTTACTGACAAAGGCTAATAAGCATTCATCTAGAACGATTCCTAGAAACATTTTAAAAAGTCAATAATGTGGAGAGTTTTTGTAAGATGTTTCTTCCATCAACCAATGAAGAAACACATTGGTACTTTCCCATGATGAGTGAGTGCTTCAGGATCTCTTGCACTTACATGTGCAGCAGAGTACTGTAATGGAAGCATGCTGGGTCCATAACCCAGAGGTAGGCAGATTGAAACTATCCTCTGCTATATGCATTTTTTTTTGTTAATTAAAGTAATCCAAAACTGGGATTGATATTTTTGCTCTTTTATTTTTACTTAAAGTACATTAACTTTAACATTTTAATTTGTTTTAATAGTATATTGACAGTATTGTTTTCTTTCAAAAATCCAATTAATTTTCTTTACCCGATTATTAAAATGGTAATTGACAAAAGCAAACTACATTGTCACCAGAAGAGCAATACAAAATGTACAAGTGATATATTAAAATCATCTTTCCAGCTTGAATTTCAATGATGCATTGGGGCAACGATTTTGTGAGAAACATCTTCACCCTTAAATAAAGATTTTCTTAATTCCTTACCTGTGTGCTAATTAGATATCACCTTGTTTTCACATTAAACAGACTTCCACATGAGAAAGCAGCAAGGATGCCGTGGCGTTAATGTTTCCTGGTGTCAACCTGTATTATTTCAGTAGATATTGAAATGAGGATGCATCTTGCTGCCTTTCCAATGAAGCAAGTTTAATTTAGTAATAGGTGAAAAACCATCCCTACAAAGATGTTAATCAGATACTTGGCTTTGTGGACACTTTTCAGAGAACAAATTTGTTAGCATAAAAATAAAGCCAGAAAATGAAGAGCTGTTTAATCACTCAATTGGATTTTTTTGCCAGCATATTTCTTTTTCTCTGCAACCCACTGCTAAATTGTGCTTCCTAGCTGTTTTTATAAAATCACTGAATCAAATCTAACTCTGATTACATCAGAGAAGGCCAGGTACCCTACACCATAACAGGGGTTTTCGAAATTTTGACTTGTCTACTTAAAGATCAACAAAATCTGATAACAAGGTCAATTACGTCCCTGGGTGGGATTGAACCACCAACATTTTGGTTAATAGCCGTACACACTAACTGATTGCGCCACAGCGACACTTTGCAAAAGTACTTACTGACAAAGGCTAATAAGCATTCATCTAGAACGTTTCCTATAAAAACTTTAAATAGTCAATAATCTGGAGAGTTTTTGTAAGATGTTTCTTCCATCAACCAATGAAGAAACACATTGGTACTTTCCCATGATGAGTGAGTGCTTCAGGATCTCTTGCACTTACATGTGCAGCAGAGTACTGTAATGGAAGCATGCTGGGTCCATAACCCAGAGGTAGGCAGATTGAAACTATCCTCTGCTATATGCATTTTTTTTGTTAATTAAAGTAATCCAAAACTGGGATTGATATTTGTGCTCTTTTATTTTTACTTAAAGTACAATAACTTTTACCATTTTAATTTGTTTTAATAGTATATTGACAGTATTGTTTTCTTTCAAAAATCCAATTAATTTTCTTTACCCGATTATTAAAATGGTAATTGACAAAAACAAACTACATTGTCACCAGAAGAGCAATACAAAATGTACAAGTGATATATTAAAATCATCTTTCCAGCTTGAATTTCAATGATGCATTGGGGCAACGATTTTGTGAGAAACATCTTCACCCTTAAATAAAGATTTTCTTAATTCCTTACCTGTGTGCTAATTAGATATCACCTTGTTTTCACATTAAACAGACTTCCACATGAGAAAACAGCAAAGATGCAGTGGCGTTAATGTTTCCTGGTGTCAATCTGTATTATTTCCGTAGATATTGAAATGAGGATGCATCTTGCTGCCTTTCCAATGAAGCAAGTTTAATTTAGTAATAGGTGAAAAACCATCCCTACAAAGATGTTAATCAGACACTTGGCTTTGTGGACACTTTTCAGAGAACAAATTAGTTAGCATAAAAATAAAGCCAGAAAATGAAGAGCTGTTTAATCACTCAATTGGATTTTTCTGCCAGCATATTTCTTTTTCTCTGCAACCCACTGCTAAATTGTGCTTCCTAGCTGTTTTTTTATAAAATCACTTAATCAAATCTAACTCTGATTACATCAGAGAAGGCCAGGTACCCTACACCATAAGAGGGGGTTTGCAATTTTGACTTGTCTACTTAAATATCACCAAAATCTGATCACAAGATCAATTATGTCCCTGGGTGGGATTGAACCACCAACCTTTTGATTAATAGCTGAACACACTAACCGATTGCACCACAGAGACACTTTGCAAAAAGTACATACTGACAAAGACTAATAAGCATTCATCTAGAACGTTTCCTAGAAAAACTTTAAAAAATCAATAATCTGGAGAGTTTTTGTAAGATGTTTCTTCCAGCAACCAATGAAGAAACACATTGGTACTTTCGCATGATGAGTGAGTGCTTCAGGATCTCTTGCACTTACATGTGCAGCAGAGTACTGCAATGAAAGCATGCTGGGCCCATAACCCAGAGGTAGGCAGATTGAAACTATCCTTTGCTATATGCATTTTTTTTTTTGTTCATTAAAGTAATCCAAAACTGGGATTGATATTTTAGCTTTTATTTTTACTTAAAGTACAATAACTTTTACCATTTTAATTTGTTTTAATAGTATATTGACAGTATTGTTTTCTTTCAAAAATCCAATTAATTTTCTTTACCCGATTATTAAAATGGTAATTGACAAAAGCAAACTACATTGTCACCAGAAGAGCAATACAAAATGTACAAGTGATATATTAAAATCATCTTTCCAGCTTGAATTTCAATGATGCATTGGGGCAACGATTTTGTGAGAAACATCTTCACCCTTAAATAAAGATTTTCTTAATTCCTTACCTGTGTGCTAATTAGATATCACCTTGTTTTCACATTAAACAGACTTCCACATGAGAAAGCAGCAAGGATGCAGTGGCGTTAATGTTTCCTGGTGTCAACCTGTATTATTTCAGTAGATATTGAAATGAGGATGCATCTTGCTGCCTTTCCAATGAAGCAAGTTTAATTTAGTAATAGGTGAAAAACCATCCCTACAAATATGTTAATCAGATACTTGGCTTTGTGGACACTTTTCAGAGAACAAATTAGTTAGCATAAAAATAAAGCCAGAAAATGAAGAGCTGTTTAATCACTCAATTGGATTTTTCTGCCAGCATATTTATTTTTCTCTGCAACCCACTGCTAAATTGTGCTTCCTAGCTGTTTTTATAAAATCACTGAATCAAATCTAACTCTGATTACATCAGAGAAGGCCAGGTACCCTGCACCATAACAGGGGGTTTGAAATTTTGACTTGTCTACTTAAAGATCACCAAAATCTTATAACAAGGTCAATTAAGTCCCTGGGTGGGATTGAACCACCAACTTTTTGGTTAATATCCTTACACACTAACTGATTGCGCCACAGTGACACTTTGCAAAAGTACTTACTGACAAAGGCTAATAAGCATTCATCTAGAACGATTCCTAGAAACATTTTAAAAAGTCAATAATGTGGAGAGTTTTTGTAAGATGTTTCTTCCATCAACCAATGAAGAAACACATTGGTACTTTCCCATGATGAGTGAGTGCTTCAGGATCTCTTGCACTTACATGTGCAGCAGAGTACTGCAATGAAAGCATGCTGGGCCCATAACCCAGAGGTAGGCAGATTGAAACTATCCTTTGCTATATGCATTTTTTTCTTTTGTTCATTAAAGTAATCCAAAACTGGGATTGATATTTTTGCTCTTTTATTTTTACTTAAAGTACAATAACTTTTACCATTTTAATTTGTTTTAATAGTATATTGACAGTATTGTTTTCTTTCAAAAATCCACTTAATTTTCTTTACCCGATTATTAAAATGGTAATTGACAAAAACAAACTACATTGTCACCAGAAGAGCAATACAAAATGTACAAGTGATATATTAAAATCATCTTTCCAGCTTGAATTTCAATGATGCATTGGGGCAACGATTTTGTGAGAAACATCTTCACCCTTAAATAAAGATTTTCTTAATTCCTTACCTGTGTGCTAATTAGATATCACCTTGTTTTCACATTAAACAGACTTCCACATGAGAAAACAGCAAAGATGCAGTGGTGTTAATGTTTCCTGGTGTCAACCTGTATTATTTCTGTAGATATTGAAATGAGGATGCATCTTGCTGCCTTTTTAATGAAGCAAGTTTAATTTAGTAATAGGTGAAAAACCATCCCTACAAAGATGTTAATCAGATACTTGGCTTTGTGGACACTTTTCAGAGAACAAATTTGTTATCATAAAAATAAAGCCAGAAAATGAAGAGCTGTTTAATCACTCAATTGGATTTTTCTGCCAGCATTTTTCTTTTTCTCTGCAACCCACTGCTAAATTGTGCTTCCTAGCTGTTTTTTTTATAAAATCACTTAATCAAATCTAACTCTGATTACATCAGAGAAGGCCAGGTACCCTACACCATAAGAGAAGGTTTGCAATTTTGACTTGTCTACTTAAATATCACCAAAATTTGATAACAAGGTCAATTACGTCCCTGGGTGGGATTGAACCACCAACCTTTTGATTAATAGCTGAACACACTAACAGATTGCGCCACAGAGACACTTTGCAAAAAGTCCATACTGACAAAGACTAATAAGCATTCATCTAGAACGTTTCCTAGAAAAACTTTAAAAAGTCAATAATCTGGAGAGTTTTTGTAAGATGTTTCTTCCAGCAACCAATGAAGAAACACATTGGTACTTTCGCATGATGAGTGAGTGCTTCAGGATCTCTTGCACTTAAATGTGCAGCAGAGTACTGCAATAGAAGCATGCTGGGCCCATAACCCAGAGGTAGCAGATTGAAACTATCCTTTGCTATATGCATTTTTTTTTTGTTCATTAAAATGATCCAAAACTGGGATTGATATTTTAGCTTTTATTTTTACTTAAAGTACAATAACTTTTACCATTTTAATTTGTTTTAATAGTATATTGACAGTATTGTTTTCTTTCAAAAATCCACTTAATTTTCTTTACCCTATTATTAAAATGGTAATTGACAAAAACAAACTACATTGTCACCAGAAGAGCAATACAAAATGTACAAGTGATACATTAAAATCATCTTTCCAGCTTGAATTTCAATGATGCATTGGGGCAACGATTTTGTGAGAAACATCTTCACCCTTAAATAAAGATTTTCTTAATTCCTTACCTGTGTGCTAATTAGATATCACCTTGTTTTTACATTAAACAGACTTCCACATGAGAAAGCAGCAAGGATGCAGTGGCGTTAATGTTTCCTGGTGTCAACCTGTATTATTTCAGTAGATATTGAAATGAGGATGCGTCTTGCTGCCTTTCCAATGAAGCAAGTTTAATTTAGTAATAGATGAAAAACCATCCCTACAAATATGTTAATCAGATACTTGGCTTTGTGGACACTTTTCAGAGAACAAATTAGTTAGCATAAAAATAAAGCCAGAAAATGAAGAGCTGTTTAATCACTCAATTGGATTTTTCTGCCAGCATATTTCTTTTTCTCTGCAACCCACTGCTAAATTGTGCTTCCTAGCTGTTTTTATAAAATCACTGAATCAAATCTAACTACATCAGAGAAGGCCAGGTACCCTACACCATAACAGGGGGTTTGAAATTTTGACTTGTCTACTTAAAGATCACCAAAATCTGATAACAAGGTCAATTAAGTCCCTGGGTGGGATTGAACCACCAACCTTTTGGTTAATAGCCTTACACACTAACTGATTGCGCCACAGCGACACTTTGCAAAAGTACATACTGACAAAGGCTAATAAGCATTCATCTAGAACGATTCCTAGAAACATTTTAAAAAGTCAATAATGTGGAGAGTTTTTGTAAGATGTTTCTTCCATCAACCAATGAAGAAACACATTGGTACTTTCCCATGATGAGTGAGTGCTTCAGGATCTTTTGCACTTACATGTGCAGCAGAGTACTGTAATGGAAGCATGCTGGGTCCATAACCCAGAGGTAGGCAGATTGAAACTATCCTCTGCTATATGCATTTTTTTTTGTTAATTAAAGTAATCCAAAACTGGGATTGATATTTTTGCTCTTTTATTTTTACTTAAAGTACAATAACTTTTACCATTTTAATTTGTTTTAATAGTATATTGACAGTATTGTTTTCTTTCAAAAATCCACTTAATTTTCTTTACCCGATTATTAAAATGGTAATTGACAAAAACAAACTACATTGTCACCAGAAGAGCAATACAAAATGTACAAGTGATATATTAAAATCATCTTTCCAGCTTGAATTTCAATGATGCATTGGGGCAACGATTTTGTGAGAAACATCTTCACCCTTAAATAAAGATTTTCTTAATTCCTTACCTGTGTGCTAATTAGATATCACCTTGTTT